>NW_006159688.1:1212516-1263431 GCF_000334495.1 Tupaia belangeri chinensis | reverse complement strand
AAAAAAAACATATATATATACATAAGCAAGAAAGTAGAAATGGAATATTATTAATGATAACATGCTTGATTAGGTCACTATGCAGTCTATTCTAGATGGGAAATTACATTTAGTATGTTGTGATGATGCTCAGGGAATGAATGTTACGGGAAAAAAACGAAAACAAAAAACAAACAAAAAAAAACGGTTAAACTATTCGTACCATTTAAAAAAAAAAATTGGATATTTGATGGCTGCAGTGAGCGGTATGGGCCCAGTTGGGTTCTACTTTATAGTATGCTCTTTTTACCCAATGGGGTTTAGGCCTAAAGTCAGACTTGAGTTCATGTAGAGGCATGTGTCAGCTGTGATAACTATTGGAGAGACTTAGACTAATTAAGATCACTGACAGATCATTTGGGGAGGGGTGAGGCACGGAGGGCAATCGGGGATGACAGGGACAATGTGGGAGGAGGATGGGTCATAACAGAGGGAGGGGGATGGGGAATCTAGGATGGTAAAACAAAAGGCAAGGTATGCAGGACACAAGAATTGGGAAATTATTTGCTGAGAACATATATGTTGACGTGCTTGATTGAGCCAATGCACAGTGTATTTTGGATGGAGATTCATTTGTGTGTTGTGATGGGAAAAAAATTATAATAAAAAATAAACTATAAAAAAAATCGAGAAGAGGATAGAGAAAGATAGCAAGTGAACAATAGAGAGGATGTTAGTGAGAAACAGATATGGTTTATTATCTGTTGATGATGACGTGTATAGTATTCTCAACTGGACTGGTCTGGGAAGTATTTCATGATGGGTGAAGTCTTCTAACAAGCAAAATGAGAAATAGTGATTGACTGTTTTAAAAAATTATAATAATGATAATTATTGGGAAATGCATGGAAAAGACATTGAATGATAAAGCGGGGAGACTGATGTCTCTGTATTGACTGACATGCATGGCATTCCCTTTTGAAAAAGCAATGGAAGTCAATGTAAAGTTATATGTAATCCAATGTAATATAAAGAAGATTATGATGATAATATAAATAAAAAAAAAATGGCCTGCAAATGCCATTTGGTCAAGCACCTCCAAGGTCCTAGAAAAGAGTTCTATGCTTTGTTGGGTTCACTTTATACGATTCTGGGGTTTCCTGAACCCAGCAATCAAGAAAAAGTCCAAGAGCTGAAGCTGATAATATGTTAAAGGTTTTTTCCTCCCCTCATCTCTGAATTGGGCTAACTGAATACATCTGAGTGCGGCATCATGGCTAAAGATACCACAGGCTTTCCAGCTCCTCTCCACTTCCTGTTGCCGGTCTCAGGGCAAGATCTAGCATAATGAAGTCCTCTGTGGTGTTTCTGGGGCTGCTGCTTCTGCTTGTTTTTGTAACCTGGATGTGTTCTGGGCAAGAGCCAGGTATAAGAGTCGGCTTTGACTGCCATGCTTTGGAGGGGTGGTTTCTCAATCACCATGCTTTACGGGGGTTTTGGTTGCTAGACTTTGCCTGCCCAAGTTAGTAACGCAATAGTTCTCATTGGTCCCATGCTTTCTCTCTCCCTTGAGCCTAGCTAATGCTGTTGAATGAGTGAAGGAGTGCCGTACTTGGTTGCCATTATTTTTATAAGGCTTTTCAGAGTCAGTCTCTCTTCCTCTCCCACTTCTTTCTTTGTGCCAGCTACTGGGATTTCCTTCCCCTTAGTCATCCATGAGACACATGCTGCTGTGTGGCACATGCCAGGCTGAAATGTTAAAACAGGATCTATTTCCAAAGAGCTCAGATTTCACAAAGACCCCAGATATTAGGGAACTTAGTGCCTGGTATGAGTGCCCTAATAACAACAGACCTCTGCTCACCAAAGAGGCTCAAGGACATGACCGCTGTGGTTCTTTCTCAGGTAAACATTCTGGGTTCAATGCAAGTTATTCTGGCCATTTGGGGGGTTTCAGGGAAGAAATAGACTTTCTGAGACAGAAAAAAAAAAAAAAAAAGAAGTAGTACTATAAAGTGAATCTTTCTATGAAAATCTCTGAACTCCTTTTAGCTAAAGATGATCTTCTCTCCCAAGACTTAATCCTGCTCAGAATTTTTTTGAGCTGTTCGTTAAACAGAATTGTTAACTGGTTTGCTTTTTCCTCTTTTAACAGTGTTGGTGGAATGCAACCGTTTTAATTTCCGTGCTATAGTTAAAAGAGCACTGTTTTATACCGACGAATTGGTAGGTCCTGATGAGTTATTTCTAGGGACTGGCTGTCAGGCAATTCACGTGCGACTAGATGAAATGGAGTTTGACTATCCTGTTACTCTCTGTGGCATTGAAACACAGGTAAGAGAAACAACCACTTTACCTATCATCATCTACGAAGTCTTCGAAAGTGTTGCCTTATATTGGTTCTTTTATATTATAAATATAATATGAAAGAACTTCATAATCTATCATTATATTGTAATATTATACAGAAGTTATACATATAATATAGAACACTAGAAGCATATATGTTATACATATTTATATACTATACATATAGATGCCATAAATGATATGGAAGCCTAGGAACTAAACCTAAAGAATCAAACCTTCTCTTCATTTTTATTCATTCACCAGAGATCTACTATGTGTAGTATACTGAAAGTAAATAAATTCAAAGTCCTTTCTCTCAAGAAGCTTACAGTCTATCTGGACAAAGCACTCACTACTTGTACAGCATGATATAGTATCCAGCATTTTCACACACTTTCTAATCTTCATGATCCTGTGAGATAAATGCCATCCATACTTATGTAGATTAAGGAATTGAGGCACAAAGCCACAATGTAAATTTAGAAAGTTAGTATATAGCTGAGCCAGGGAGAGAAACCAGATTTGCTGATGCATATTCTAAGTCTTTTGTTTTGTTTTTCAATTATGACTCTGGAATAAGTGGGATAGAATGTATAACAATGATAAAAAAAAAATCACCAGAAGAATTCAGGGAAAAGGACCGTCTAGGAGGATCTTGAACCACAAATAGACCTTGTTCTTCTCTATCTCACAAAGATAACTGAAAATATACCCATAGTATATCAATGTCAGAGTAAGAAAAGCTTGAGAAGATTATGATATAGGAAGTCTCCACCACACCAAAGGTAAGTATAATATATCCAATTCACCTTGTCTGTATTTACACTTCTTAAACATGGGGCTAAATATGTCCTGCCAGGATCCTGGCCCTCAACTTACAAGCAAGGAATAATTTGGACATAGTGCTATGGACATATTTCAATGGATCCTCTTCACCGACCCATAAGTATCATGGTCTGAGAGCGCAGTTTATGCTTGTCCAGCACATACTACTACACTGGTCCTGTGTCCACCCCAGCAAGGTGCTAGAGACTCAGGTATCCTTTACTACATCTACCATGAGGAAATCTAAAGGCATTTTGAGACATGTGTAGTCATTGAAAGCAGCCACTCCTAGAGCCCTTGGCAACAGCATAAACCAGTAATGATCAAGCAGGGGTGATTTTGCCCCCAAGAGGACATTGGCAAAACTTGAAGACAATTTAGTGGTCACAACTGGAGTGGAGGGATGATACTGGCATCTAGTAAGTAAAGGACAGAGAGGTTGCCCAACATCCTACTTGGTAAGGACAGTCCCTCACAACCAAGAATTATCTGACCTAAAATGTCAATAGTATCCAACTTGAGAAACCCTTGTCTAGATCATCACACTCACCTTCTCTCCTATCTTGGAGTTCTAAAAAGCCTAAGGAGCGCTAGAATCAATACAATTAAATGAGCTTAAAATCATTACAACTAAAAAAGCCTACACACTGAATTTCATTGCTAGACAATCCAGATGAGGGATTTTGTATGTTTTTAATTGTCTTTGTTTTGTCTTACCGCTTTTGAATAATTGAATGAGATAAATCACTGAGACCTCAGAAAACAAATGATTCATACATTTTTTTTTCTAGAGGTTTTCGGTATAGGGCACGTGCACTTGCCAGACACAGAGAGAGAGACATAGAGACAGAAAGCGAGAAATCACCCCCCAGGGGGAATGGTCATGCCGCAATCCCTTCTCCTCCATTCTCCTCTCGGGATCTTGGGCATGCACGCACACGCTCCTGGCGTGAGTTTTAAGCCACTGGGTCCAGGACACGAACTGCGGTCGACTACATGGGAGTACAACGACATAGCCATTATGCTAACTGCTGGTTCCTATGATTCATACATTTTAAAGGATATTATGCAGCTTATAATTTATATAACCATGGAAGGACAGTGGAACCTTCCTATTAAAGTAGGAATAAAGTATACATTCATAAGATGAGGGGTCTTCAAAAAGTTCATGAAAATATATGTTATGAAAAGATTATATATAGATTTCAAAAAACTTTGTACCAAACTGAACTCATACTTTAATTACATATTTCTACAAACTTTCTGACATTCTCTCATAAGTAGTATGACCTAAATTATATAAACAGTGGAAGACCAGGATAGAAATACATGCAAATAATTCCAGAATTGAATCCAGAATGATATGCTCATAAAAATTGTATCTTGTTTGTTGAACACCAAACATATTTTAAATGTTCTCTATAGGAAGTATATTTTTTATGTTCAGGAAACTCAATTGATTAAATTGTCTTCTTTTTGTTCTAATGTTTTAGAGTTCTGGAAACCAAAAGTACAGAGAAAATACGTTTTAATTCAGAGTTATCATATAAAGTTATTTCAAAACTTTATGACAATCTCTTATCTTTTAAATCTTCTCCTTATAAAGCAATTCTTCTCTAGTAAGCTATGAAATTTTTTCTTTTCTAGAATGTTTGAGGAGGCTAACTTAAAACCTTTAGGATCAACTGAACCTCAGTTGTAAATTCTATTCAAAACTCATATGCCATGTGTTTTTTATTCTGTTCTGATTAAGCTAAGTGCCTGTGTTTTGCCGAAGAGAACTTTAGTCACTTCAATTAGGATAAATATCTTGATCTCTAGAAATAGTAAAGGACTAGATTTTAATTCAAACATTAAAATATGGTGTGACAAATGAGCATGCATTTCAAAGGTCTCTTTTCCTACCAGCTTTTCTATGATGGATTTGTCATTCATTCCTGGCTTACCTACACACCAAGGAATGAATCCATTTCTGCTGAACTTCGCTTGCAGTGCGTACTTCCCAGGTCAGTCCAAATTATTCATAGCTCTTTTGTTAAATGTATCCACTTACCCTGAGACTTTGAAAGTCACACTGTTTTACTATATGGCTTCTCCCACTGATAGCATGGTAGTTCGTATTATTTAATCTCTACAGCAGTCCACTACTCGGAGGTCAAACTTCAGACTAAATGAGTTACGCAACATTACAAGGCCAAGAGTGAACTTTGCCTCTTCATTCTAGAACCTTGATTCTTTGTCTTCTTGGCTATTAATTATGGGGACAGACTGGTAACCCTATTTCACAGCACCATGTGACACACAATATTTATAGAGGTTCCCTAAGTATGCAGATTGACTGGCCCTTCCACAGTTCAAGAGGTTGTGTGTTGCACAGAAGAGATTGAGTTTGGAGGTCAAATAAATAATACATTTTTCCTTTTGAATTTGAAATCAATGAAGTAATAAATCACATAGAAGATGTAGCTTATTTATAAGAAAGCCAGTTGGCAAACCAGGCTTTAGGTCACAGCTAGAAGATTCTGAACTCCACCCTGAAATGAGTTTGCTGACCCAGAGGCAAGGACAGTTGTACAATTGAAGATCTCTCCTTGAATGCTGAAAAGCCTACCCAGTAAGCAGAAAAAGAACATAGCTTTCTACAGTTTGACCCCCAAAAGCTAGTGGGATTGAATTAAATGTTGATCAGGTCTTTCTACCAAATTTACCATCAGATAATGCTTTCTTATTCCCCTGAAGATAATTAATAGAAAAGGCCTAGAGAAGATAAAATTTCCATAGTTTCCTTTCCTGGAGAATGGACTAAAACAAAACAAAAAAAATCTTCTCTGGAAAGTTAAAAAAACTTTTTTTAAGTATCCAATAACCAATTAAACAAAAAGGAAAATAAAATTCTATAGTGTAAGCAGTAAGTATAAGCTTTCTTATAAGCAAATTGAAATTAGGTAAGGAGAATGAATTAGAAAGTTTGCTAAGTGTAGATTCTGCCAGGCAACAGCTTTCAAGCAAAGTACTTCTTGACCCTTGCAAAAAACAACAGCTTCATTTATTGAAATTTTACTACATGTCAACCACAAGTTTATAAGCACATCAAGCATTTCAATCCTCATTATCAACCTTATTCATGAGTCACTGGTATTGTCCCTGTTTAATAATGGAGAAACTTGGGCACAGACACATGAAATATTCTGCCAACTTCACACAGCTGGGAAGTCCCAGATTTGATTCTGGGCCAAATCATGGCTGAAAAAGCCCCACTGTTTTACATCACTATGCCCTACTGTTCAGAGCTAGTAGTAAGCACTTATCTCATTTTCCAACCTGACTAGATCCTAAATCACATACAGTCTTTTTGAAATCAAAGTAATTAGATTGTTTAGCTCTTGGTTATCTGTTAAATAAACTTCGAGATTCTAGAAATATCTTGCCTTAGACTAATTATGCTTTTCAAGCAAAAACTACTATACGCACTGTGAATAGCTTCTTGAAATCATTTCTCTTAATCTAACAGAGAACAGTTTCTGTGTCCACCCACAATGGAGGATTTGGTGAGAGGCATAGAGGTTGAATAACTAATTATGTGTTATAGCTATTAAAGCAAAGGTTAGGAAATATCTGAGCTCCATCTTGAATGACAATTTTTTAGACTCTATATTGCTTTTTCATTCTTTTTTTTTCCCCTTTGAAAGCTCCTATGTCTCATCTGAGGAAACCCCTAGCAATACTGAAATGAACAAAACAATCGCCCTACCACCTCCTGCTCAGCACTGGTTCCTGATACAGTACAGATACTGTATGAGATGTGACTGTGCTCACTTCAGAGATAACTGGGTAAGGATGCCTTTGAGGGGTAACATTTAATGTGCCCTGTCATGTCATTTATGACTGGACAAAAAGGATTAAGGCCAAGTAAAAAAAAAAAAAATTTTTTTTTTTGGAGAGGTTTTTGCTATAAGCACATGTGCTCGCCAGAAAGACAGAGACAGAAAGAAAATGGGAAATCACCCCCTGGGGGGATGGCCACATCACAATCCCTTCTCCTCCAGGGATCTTAGGCACACATGCACACACGCCCAGCATGAGTTTAAGCTACCAGGTCCAGGACTTGAACTACAGTCGACTACATGGGAGTCCAGCGACATAGCCATTATGCTAACTGCTGGCCCCAAGGCCAAGTTAAAACTGATAAGGTATAAACCCCCACTGAGGCCCAAATGACACAATTCAGTAGGGAGGCATAAAGCAGGGAGGGGTATATGAAGTTCTGTCTCTCTTGGACCTTGTATCACACCATATTTAGAATTAATATAAGGAAGATCCCCACCACTACCAGTCTTCTTTATTTTTTTAATTTTATTTATTTATTCTATGACTGAATGAGAGAACCCCTAGCAAAGTTTGTTTTTAATTTGCTATAGAGACTGTGTGCTTGCTAGAGAGTGAAAGCAAGAGAGAGATAAAGAGAGAGAGAGAGTGAGCGCATGCACAAGCGCTCGCACAAAAGCAACCCCCAAGGAAGAATGGCCATGCTACAATCCGTTCTCTTCCATTCTCCTCTCAGTCTTATCAGTCTTAAAAATTCTCTCAACACCCTACGGTTTATTCCCCCCACGTGGGTTGTAAGAATTCCATTTTACAAAGTTTAAAACTGAGCATTTGAGTATATTACCAATTACTGTAATGGAAGGAGGAATAAGTTCCCAAGTTGCCAGCTTAGAAGATTTCTTTCTTTAGTTTTCACAAAGAGGCCAATTTCTTAAGGTTGGGAAGAGCCTTTGAAGGATATAATTGCACTAAATCATTTGGGTTTTTCCATTAGATCCAACAAATTTTTAAGTATATATAAGACTTCTTTGATTCCTTCCCCCTCTTTCCATAATCTATAGGAGACAGGATTAATGTTACTCCCACTCTTAAAATCTGGACTATCTCAAGACTATCCATGACACAGTTCACATGTGGGAGTTATGAAATAAGTATATCCTAAAGTTATCCTTGTGTATTTTAGGTGGTTCCATTCTCATGGGCATGAACTCAGAGAGACTTCCTTTTATTTTGAAAAATAAATCTGGGGACCAGCAGTTAGCACAATGGCTATGTCGCTGGACTCCCATGTAGTCGACCACGGTTTGAGTCCCGGACCTGGTGGCTTAAAACTCACGCCGGGTGTGTGTGCGTGCGTGCGTGCCCAAGATCCCGAGAGGAGAATGGAGGAGAAGGGATTGCGGCATGACCATCCCCCCTGGGGGGTGATTTCTTGCTTTCTCTCTCTCTCTTTATCTGGCGAGCATATGCTCCCTATAGCAAAAACCTCTCAAAAAAAAAAAAAAAAAAAAACTCTGAAAGTGGAGTCATATAAATATTAGATATCGGCTGCTTATAAATTCTGTTTATTCCACAGTCAAGGCCTTTTTATGGACCACACAATCACTCTCTTCAAAGGCATTAGAGCCATCCTTTCATCTTTGAATTTTAGAAGACTGAGCCTTTGGAATTCAGTAGCAACATAAAGTAACCCAGTTTAATGATGTAATGTGGTATTTTATTTTTATATATTTGTGTGTTTTTAATTCATTTTAATCCATTGTAATCCAGTTTATGATGCCTTTGAGAAGAGGCCATCAGTGTTATTTTTTTAATTTTTAATGTGGCTACAACTTGTGAATAAAATTTGACATATTTTATGGCATGTTTCCATTTATTGCTTTTCTAATGTAGTAAGCTAAATTATTAAATTGAGAAAGTTAAATTCTAAGATGCTGAGCTAGTTACCAGGAAAGTGGAAGTTGGGAATACAGTTATTACAAATCTTGTTTTTTATAGCAATTTAAGATCTAACTGTTAAAAACTAGCCCTAGTTGTATGCATTAATATGACCAAGAAGCTCACATGGCCAACCATGGTTCAAACCTTAGTGCTGTCAATTCGAAAAAACATACCACGTGCATACGTGCATACCCATATGCATATTCATTCATGATTTTCTTTTCTACACCAGTTTGAATAACCTGTCTTCAATACTTTATGTAGACCATAGGCTATAAAGACAGTGTCTGACCTACGAGAAGTCAATGTCATAAGCATGCAGTTATGTAAACTTTGTTTCTTTCTGTGAAAGAAAAGAGCTGGGAGCTATGGATGAATATATACCGGCTTCAAACATTTGTAGAAAAAGGGAATTAAAGTATGAGTTTATTTTGGAGCAGAAAAATCTTGCAATTCATGCATAGTTTATTCATACGTGTTTTTTCATGAACTTTTTGAAGACCCTTAAGTAAGAAATACTGGTATCATTTTAGAAAGATAGGAAAGGCTTCTTCAAAGTAATCATTGTCTTCAACCTTAAGGAAGATGTTGTTCTTGGGTGAAGGGGACAAAGAAAAGAGTGTACTGGGCAGAGACAGTGGCATGTTTAAAAGTGCTTATGTCTGAAGCAATAATCTATGTTGATATAATACTAAAAGGTCCTCTATATGGTTAAAGTTTAGAAATATTAGAAGTAGTAATTTTCAATGACATTGAGGGCCAGCAATGTAGCATAGTGACTAAGTGCTGTGCATTGGCAACTGGATCACACAAGGCTGACCCTTGATCAAGTCCCAGCCCCAGCAGATTAAAAAACACACCATGGGGGCAAGCAAGTGGTGTAGTGGTTAAGGTGTTGGACTCCCACATGGCCTATTGTGGTTTGAACCTCAGACGTGGCGGCTTGAAACATACCAGGTACATATGCATTAGTGCCCAAAATCCCAAGAGGAGAATGGAGGAGAGAGGATTGCAGCACTGCTATTCCCTCTGGGGGGTGATTTCTCACTTTCTGTCTTTCTGTCTCTCCCGCGAGTGCATGCACTCTCTAGCAAAATTCTCTCAAAAATAAATAAGTAAATAAAAATACACCACATACATGTGTGCCCAAAATCCTGACAGGATGGAGAAACTGAGGAAGAAAACGTGGTGTGACCATGCCCCTTTAAGGGTCTCTCTCTCTCTCCTTCTCCCTCTCCCTCTCCCCCTGCAATAAAAAATTTAAATATATATATACACACAAACACACACACACACATACATACACATGGTTGAAATTTTAGTCGAGGCTACAGAAAAGGGCTGGTATGCCCCAAATGCACTGTCTCTGATTAAAAATACTATTCAAGAAGCTGAATGGGGGCCAGTAGCTGTCATGATGGTTAAGGTGCCAGATTCCCACATGGCCGACTGCAGTTCAAGTCCCGGACTTGGCAGCTTGAAACTGACGCTGAGCATGCGGTGGTGTGTGCATGACCAAAATCCCAAGAGGAGAATGGAGGAGAAGGGATTATGGCATGGCCATACAACCTAGGGGGTGATTTCTCACTTTTTCTCTCTCTGTCTCTCCAGCAAGCACATGTGGCCTATAGCAAAAAATCTCTCCAAAAAAAAATTGAACAAGAAGAAGCTGTGTAAGTGTAGATATCAGCTCATTTAATAAGTAATTGGAAGGTCTATGGTCATATGGAAAGAGATGTGAAAGGAGCACTTTAAACCCGGCAACCCCCAATGGCGAGCTCCAACCCTGCCTTCTACCCAGTGTCTAGCCCTGTTCTCAGGGGTATCCTGCCTTGGGGGGCCTGGCAGTGATGAGAATACAGCAGTGAATACATCTCTGCCTTCATAGACACAATTTTCTGGTGGCAGAGACAGAATTATACATAATTTCAGGACAAGTTCTGTTTAGCATAAGTTATTTAACAGACAAAAATATGGAAAGGACATCAATTTTGAATAGGGTGCTCAATCAGGTCTTCCTAGAAGCTGACATAAGCCAAGATGGAAGTCATCAGTATAACCATCCATGTGAAGGGCATTCAAGACAGAAGGAAAAGTTTGACCTGTTCAAGGAACAGAAAGATGGTCAGTAACCTCACAGCAATAGTTATCAATAAGGAAGTACCAACTCCCCTCACTCCTGAGCCAAATATAATGTAAGGGAATTTCAAAAAGTTCACGGAAGAATGGAAAGTATTTTGGTACAAAACATTTTTTGAGAGCCATGTATAGTCTGTTCATAATACACATATTGTACAGACTTTTTAAAGACCCTCTACAACCCCCAAGAAAAAGAACCAAGGTAGCAGTTGTGTGTTTCAGCCTCAGTTTGCTCATCAGATGACATGACTCATAAAGTTATCAGCTGAAAGTTGCAACAGGTCAAGCAGGTCATGAGGACCTGAACTGTGAAGGTAGGAATGAGGAAGAGGTAAGTTCAAGAATTTTTTTTAATAGAGTCAAATATTGTGTTGATTAAAAATGACAGGACTTGATCTAGTCCCAGAGTATAGGGGTCAGTGAAGGAAGCTGGATCTCCCTATGGTTAGGGTCCCAGCCCAGTGACTTGGAAAACATGGTGGGTACATGGATGTACACACTCAAATCCTAACAAGAAGGAGTAATGGAAGAAAAAGGATTGTGTCATGACCACATGTGCTAATGAGTGCTTGCTTTCTCACTCTCACTCTAGTGAGCACACTCACTCTGTGTCAATAAGAACAACAAAAAGACAGAATTTATAAATGTGAGCAATTAACCCCATCATCCACACTTCCATCTTGTATACAAAAAGGCTACTTTCTAAGAGATTTGACCAGGTAAAAGTAAGTTGTAAATCACTAATCACTGTCATAATGTTAAATAGTAACTTTCCAAATTGATGAGGAAATGAGAATAAGTGTAGTTACAAAAGGTTAAACAAGTTATGTGCAAGTCTGAGCATACGACCTGTTTTTATGAAGTCTGTCAAAATGCATCATACTGCACTCCCATTTTTAACTTTAGGAAATATTTCCCACACATTTAGCTTGGCGTGGTATTAATGACTCTTACACATATTAAAGCAAAAAAATAATAAAACTACATTTTTTATCTGGGTACAATGCATAATCATAATCATCTCATAGACCACAAGATCTACCTGCAAAGTGCAAAGAACCCCAAAATAAAAACAAGAATGAATTCATGGTTTTCCTTTTTTTTTTTTTGTTTTCATTTCTGTTTCTTTACCTCAATCCCCTTTTGCACATCACAAATTCAAAGGTAAAAAAGTCAGGGCCCTACTCTTGAGGATAAAGCCAATTGGAAAAATCAGGTTATAAAAGGAAGGAAAACATATTTTTTAAGTTATATATTAAATTTTTTGTGAGAGGTTTTTTCGCTATAGGGCACGTGCGCTCGTCAGACAGAGAGACATAGAGACAGAAAGCGAGAAATCATCCCCCAGGGGGGATGGTCACGCCGCAATCCCTTCTCCTCCATTCTCCTCTTGGGATCTTGGGCACGCACGCACACGCGCCCGGGGTGAGTTTTCAGCCACTGGTCCGGGACGCGAACCGCGGTCAACTACATGGGAGTCCAGCGACATAGCCATTACGCTAGCTGGTCTTCTATTTATTAAATTTTATCTATTCATTTATTTATTTTTAGTTTCACAGAGAGAGACACAGAGAGAGAGAGAGGAAGAGGAGAAGTGAGAAAGCAAGCCACCAGGTCTAGGACTTAAACCATGGTCAGTCATATGGGAGTGTCCAGCACCCTAAACACCATGCCACCTGCTGGTCCCAGAAAAACATTTTTAAAAGGATTCACAGATTTCCTTATCTTTCAGAAAAGACTGGAAAATTGAGAATTATACCCATTTTATACAAATGATTAAAAATTAGATATTAATTGATAGAGATAGAAATCTCTATTTTCTAATTTTAAGCACGCACTTAGAGTTCTCACAGCATTGACTTAGGGGCCAAGCTCTGATGGCACAGAGATAGTACCACCATGTGGTAGACTGGAATCACGTGGAAGGCTTGGATTTGTACCCAGGGCAACCTGAGCATGCCCGGCAGGGTTATACACACTTGTAATTCTACCTAATTGGGAACGGGGGCAGGAGGATCATGAAATGACAAGATCCTAAGAAAGAATGCCTCTCTCTCTCTCTCTCTCTCTCTCTCTCTCTCTCTCTCTCTCCTTCTCTCCCTTTTTCTTTCCCTCAATCTCATAAAAGGAGTCATGGAAAGTGTGAACCCAGCCAGCAGTGTCAGTTTTATCTAGGAACTTATAAGCAATACATTTTCCTGGATTCTGCTCCAGATTTACTGAATTTAAAACCCTGATGATGGGAACTTGCACTCTGTGTTTCAATGAGTCCTTAGGTGATGCTGATGTAAGCAAGCATTTGAAAATCACTGTATCTGGGTGCTTGTTCTCTACCAAGTGATTTGATATTTAAAAGAAAAAAATGAATCATATGATTTTTTTCTGAGTTCTGAACTTTTTTCTTTCTTTTTTTTTTTTTTTAATTTACTATGGGACATGTGCAGTCACCAGAGAGTGACACAGAGACAGGGTAAGGGGAGTTAGAAAGCAAGTCACCAGTTCTGGGACTCAAACTGTGGTCAGCCTTGTAGGAATCCAACATCTTAACCACCTTGCTGCCTGCTGGCCCGAGTTCTGAAGTTCTGTTGTTGTTTTCTTTAATGCATTATTTATGATTTCTAGATGACAAAGGAATTATGCTTTAGTATTAAATATTGGATTATCAGAAAAGTCATGACACATTTTTGCATAGAAAAACAGAAAAATGTCATAACTTTTCTGACAACCAAATATTTCTTTTTGGAGAGATTTTTGCTATAGGGCGCATGCGCTCGCCAGAAAGACAGAGAGAGACAGAGAGATAGAAAGCGAGAAATCACCCCCCAGGGGGGATGGCCACACCACAATCCCTTCTCCTCCATTCTCCTCTCAGGATCTTGGGCATGCACGCACAGGCGCCCAGCCTGAGTTTAAGCTGCCAGGTCCAGGACTCGAACCATGGTCGACTATGTGGGAGTCCAGAACCATAGCCATTACACTAACTGCTGGTCCCATCTGACAACCCAATATTTCTTAACATTGCATCAACTAAGAATTAGCCTTGACATAGGACAGGGGCATTGCAGGGAGACATCTATGTCTGAGATGCTCTGCCCATTTCAGGGACCAGTGTGAGGGCTGAGCAGCCCCAAGCCACAGCTGCTGTCTTGCAAGCTCACCTCCCAGCCCATAGCTACAAAGGCTCAGGGAACAGCAGTTAGCGTAATGGCTATGTCACTGGACTCCCATGTAGTTGACCACAGTTCGACTTCCCCACCCGGGGTTAAACACGCCGGGTGCTTGTGTGTGCGTGCCCAAGATGAGAGGAGAAGGGGGAAGGGATTGCAGCGGGACCATCCCCCCTGGGGGGTGATGTCTCGCTTTCTGCCTCTATGTCTCTCTCTGTCTTTCCGGCGAGCGCACGTGCCCTATAGCAAAAAAACTCTCCAAAAAAAGATTCAGAGAAATTCTCACCCTACACTGAACCAGTGGCTAAAGGGAGATACTCCTCTTCATAACGCAGAACTATAGACAGCACATTGCAGAACACAGTAGAAGAGAGAAACTGGCACAGGAATACCTCACACTAAAGGGAAACACACAAGCTCACAGTTGCAGAAACATTCTCCAACAAATTAGCCAAAAGTATATACATCACCAAATGCCTAAAAATCGGAGAAGAGCCTCAACTAAGAGAAAACCAAGTAATACATCTCCAACAAGGGAACAGAGTAACTAATCTCCAAGCATGGAAACATCAGAGGAAATTACTGAAATGTCAGAAAAGGAATTCAGAATATTTATGGCCACAAAACTGTGAGATGGAAGAGAAAAAAGACATCCTGGAGATTAGGAAGTCATTTCATGATGTGAAAGAGAAAACAGACAATATTCAGAAGAATCAAACAGAATTCTAGATTTGAAGTCTGCAATGTAGAAGATCAAAACCTCCCTTGAAAGTACTAAAAGCATAATATTGAACTTTGGATGTAGAAGACGAAACCTCTGACATAGGGACCAGCAGTTAGTGTAATGGCTATGTCGTTGGACTCCCATGTAGCAGACCACGGTTCATGTCCCAGACCTGGTGGCTTAAAACTCACCCCAGGCGCATGTGCGTGCATGCCCAAGATCCCGAGAGGAGAATGGAGGAGAAGGGATTGCGGCATGACCATCCCCCCTGGGGGGTAATTTCTCGCTTTCTGTCTCTATGTCTCTCTCTGTCTGTCTGGCGAGCGCATGCACCCTATAGCAAAAACCTCTTTAAAAAAAAAAAAAGAAAAGAAAAAAGAAAAAAAAAAAACTCTGACATAGAAAAAAAATCACCAAAAAAGAATGAAAAAATAACCCAAAAATTGAGAATAATATATGAGAAATACTATATACCATTAAATGCCCAAACATCCAAATAATTGGTATCCTAGAATACGAAGAAATATTTTGGAATTAATTTTAGAAAAAGTATTTTAGAAAAATACTTTTTAGAAAAATACTTTGAAATTACTTTTAGAAAAATCGAGTTTCAGGTCAAACCTATAGCTTTCCTTTTTAAAATATATTTACTTTTCATTTACTTCTGCTAAAAAAAAAACGGTGCTGAGAACTGCCACAATTAAAAAAAAAAGACAGATTAGACTTTCTAAAATTATATGGGAAACACTGTCAAATATGAAATGGTATTTGGCTCTCTGTATATAGAAATTTGTGTCAGTGGGGGTTCCAAAACTGTATATGATTCTTAAATATCTGTTATGTGTTAGTATGTTATGAGTCATATTTGCTAAATAGTTCTAATGCAGTTGGTCACAGAAATGGTCAAAATTTGTCAATTCTGGGTAAAATCAGGTCTTGAACCATGGCCATTTTAAGTTACATGGTCCATAGTTGATTGCTTTATGTGATGCTCTTTCTAAAACATTTTGTAATAGGCTACAACCAAAAAGTGCCTCTTTTAAGGACAGTAATGAAAAAGACTGATAAGTACTCTTGAATATAGATTTCTGACAACTTTGTGATCATATTTCTGAATGTCCAGAATTTAAACAGAAAGATCGGACCACAGTAACACTGCAAACTCAACAGGACAGAGATTACATGAGCCTGAACTGGTGAAATAGAATTTTATGACTTTTGACTAAAACATTACTGATTTTCTCCTATGCTTTGTTTTCCAGATTTAAGGATGGTTTTCTTTTGAGTTGTGGATACAGGTTCAGCAATTTGTTCTTTTTTTTTTTTTTTTTGAAAGCAGAATTAAAACATAAACTCTCCTCTCTTCCTGACCCCTCCGGAGTTGGAAAGTATTTGTGAGTATTCTTATTTTGTGGGAGTATGGTTATTTGCACAAGTTTAGTAATACCTGTTGCCTTGCATCAGAAATTGGAAATGCGGGTTATTTCCAGGGCTTTGGCTGGAATGTCATATCTGGAGATATGACCAGGGAGCTAAAACTAAGGTAGACCTCAAGAAAGCCAAAAGAAGCTCCTGGAGAGGATGCCTGGCACCATAAACAGTTCTGCCTGGAAAGTAAGTAAAGAATATCACTTCCTAACAGGCCCAAAAACCTCCAAATACAGGTTCTTAAAGGCACCATCAGATGGTGAATTCCTGACTTGGCTCAGTAGCGTTGGGAGGTTTTTTAAAGACTCTAATCTGAAGTTCCCTATGAAAGGTTCCAGTAAAGCCAAGTAAATCAATTAGCATTCTTAGTGGGTTTGTGCAAATAATGGACCTAATTGAGACTAAGCTTATTTTTTTGTAAGTAAGTTAGTTTATGCTTCTCTTTGGTAAAAGGAGGAATGGAGAGAGGAAAAAAATGTTTCAGAGGAAAACTAGAGTGCACTCGTTACTAGATTTTAGGTCTGTCCATATCAGTTTTTTGAGTTTGTAGCATCTCCCTATTGTTTGGTAGATACTTTTTCCCGGCTTTAAGTCTTCTGCAAATTTTTTTAACTTTTTAAAAATTTTGATTCATTGGGACCAGCAGTTAGCGTAATGGCTATGTCACTGGACTCCCATTAGTCAACTGCGGTTTGCGTACCGGACCCGGTGGCTTAAAACTCATGCCAGACGTGTGTGCGTGCGCACCCAAGATCCTGAGAGGAGAATGGAGGAGAAGGGATTGCGGAGTGGCCATCCCCCCTGGGGGGTGATTTCTCCCTTTCTGTCTCTCTGTCTCTCTCTGTCTGGCGAGTGCCCCGGCCTAATACAAAAACCCCTCCAAAAAAATTTTTTTGATTCATTAAGGCTAAAACTGCTTTTATTGAAATTCAAAAAATAATAATAGCAAACTAAAGACAGTGCAGGAGAAGAGTGGGCAATGAGGAGTTGGGGAGGGAGTCAAGGGCGGAATAAGAGCAAAACATTTAACAGACACAAAAATGGAAAACTGCTGCTAATAATGTGCACGATAACATCTCTGACTAAACCTACACAGTGTAGTCAAGGTAGAAAGATTCATTTTGTATATTGTAAAGATGTACAAGTGATTAGGGACCAGCAGTTAGCATAAGGGCTATGTCGCTGGACTCCCATGTAGTCGACCACAGTTCGAATCCCAGACCCGGTGGCTTAAACTCACACCAGGCGCATGTGCTTGCGTGCCCAAGATCCCAAGAGAAGAATGGAGGAGAAGGGATTGCGGCATGGCCAATCCCCCTGGGGGGTGATTTCTCGCTTTCTGTCTCTCTATCTCTCTCTGTCTGTCTGGTGAGCACACGCGCCTCTCCGAAAAAAGGGGGAAAAAAAAAAAAAAAGATGTACAGTGATTAAATGGAAAAAAGGTTGCCTCATGGACACGGAATCAAATCTGTCCAGATCCGTACCATCCTCAGAGCTTTGCTTTTAGGATGTGCTTTTCAGCACATGGGTCTTTTACTCCATATTCTTGAAGCTGCCTCAGGACCACCACTCTCCACCTAGAAATATGTGTACTCAGAAACTGAGGCATTAAGGGAAAAAATGAAAACCTTCAAGAGCTCCAAACAGTCGGCAATTAAGTTCAGCCTCTTTGTGCTTTTCAAAGTACCTCCCAATGAGCCCGGTGGAATTCAATGAGCACACACTTGAGAGTCATGGATTCACAACTGTGTCCTGAGAGTCACAGGAGACAATTTCCATGGAAACACTCAAACGATCCATTTCACTCTACTCACCTGACTGATCTGTAGTACTTGTATTGACAAAAATCTTACGTTTTAGGAGGTTTTACTTACAACGAGTAGAGGCTCTCTCCAAGCTGCCTGACTGGGATGGATTATCGTGGACACCTGGCAGGCTTCAATAAAAACAGCCAGAGACACTTGGTCCTCTCACAACTTCCTGTTCCCTGAATGGACGGTGCCTCGGGCTCTGGCCAGATGAAGGTTTTTCTAGTGCTAGGAGGGCTGCCTCTCCTGTTTTCTCTGATTTGGATTTGCTCTGGAGAAGAACCTTCAGGTATTTATGTACAAAGTAATAGGAGAGAGGGTGGGTAAATTGATGCTCAATACTGAGGCTTCTTCTCTGTCTTTGTAAATCCTAATGTTTTCCTCTGCCACTCCATGGCTAACAAATAAGGTTCTACAGTAAATAATCTGCTTTAGGATGGTTAAAGTTGGAACAGCTTAATTCCCCAGCCCGGCTTCACCCCGGTAGCTTCTTTTGTCCCTCAAAGTCCTTCTCCCCTTTAAGAATAGCTTACTGTTAGGAAAATGGGGGTGACTGATTACGTAGAAGAGGTTCCCATATATCTGAGATGGATGGGAGATCTTCTCTTTAGCTGTAGAAAATGGGGCTGAGTGGGGGGCGGTGTGGACCAACAGATGGCATAGCAGTTACATCGCTGGACTCCCATATGACCAACTGCAGTTTGAGTCCCTGACCCAGTGGCTTGAAACACACTAGATGTGAGTTCGTGCCCAGGATCCCAGGTGGAGAAGGGATTGCAGCATGGCTATCCCCCCTGGGGGTAAGAGGTGATCTCTCCCTTTCCCTCTCCCTGTGCCTGTCTCTGTCTCTCTCTGAGAAGCACACGTGCATAAGGCAAAAACCTCTTAAAAAAAAAAAGAAAGAAAAGAAAGAAAAAGAAAATGGGGCTAGGAAATAAACCTACAAGAGAGAAACATATACATCAGATCAGATGCTTATTTCTACTTAGACCAACAGATATTTCAAATAGAGCTCTGTTTTCTCAGCTTGGTGAATCAACATGCCAAAGAATTCGAACTTTGTTTCAGAAATTCTGACAATGAGTTGTATCCCAGTGCATTCTCAAGATACAAAGTAGCAGATCTTCTTGCCCACCAAATCCATTCCTTCTTCTCTTCACCCCCAGGATATTAATTTTCTGGAACATTCATTTAAAAACTTACGTATAAACTACCAGGATCGGTATTATTTAGTTGTTTTGTGCACTTATAGAAGAAACAAATAGGACATCTAGGAATGGTACTGAATTTTGTATAGAAAGTCATTCTTTAAATACATATGAATTAGGGGGAAAAAAGTAGCAGATACGTAGGAAGAACAAGTCACAAGATCTTATATACACTATGACGCTACAGTTAGTAGTAGTGTATTGTAGTCAGGATTTTTTGCTAAATGAGTAGATTATAGCTGCTCTTGCCACAGGGGAGAAAATGGGAAACTATGTAAGGTGGTGGATAAGTTATTTCACTAGAGTAAAAAAATCTATTTTTTTATTGTGTATACTTAAGGTATACAACATGATGCTATGGGGTTTGTGTATGTGTATGTATGTATGTATGTATGTGTATGTCCCATACCATCATGTTGTATGCCTTGGGTATACACAATAAAATTTACTTTGAAAAACAAAATAAAAGCTAAATAAGTAAAAATATAGGCTCAACTATCTTTGGTTGACAAGATTTAATATGTCTCGAAGCCATTTGATCTTTTCATTTACTTAACAACACCAGCTAGGATAATTCATTTTGGAAGTTTCCACTTCATCACAAATCCAAGTTATACTTCTAGTTTAGTTCCTTTAAAAGATCCCACTGGGGTCAGCAGATGGCATAGTGAAGGTGCTGCATTCCTATGGTTCAAGTCATGGACCTGGAGGCTTGAAAAATGAGATCAGGTGTGTGTGCAGGTGCCCAAAATGCCAGGACAAGAATGGAGGAGAAGAGATTGTGATGTGGCTATTCCCCCAACACCTGGGGGGTTGAGGGGGTGAATTCTCACTTTCCTTCTCTCCAGCAAGCACACATGTCCTATGGCCAAAAAATAAAAATAAAAAGTGATCAGGAAGGTTCTACATGTGCTTGCTTCTTTCTTAGAAAAAGGTAGTATTGTTTAGGTATCCTTTCAACAAATGTATCTTGAGCATCTAATAAAAAGATTAAAAAATACTAGATCACAAGCGGAGTAAGAGAAAAAAAATGTATTGGAAAACAGCAGTGGCGGGGCCTGCTTGTGGCATAGTAGTTAAGTGTTAGACTCTCTCATGGCCAGCCATGGTTCGAGTCATGAACCCAGCAGTTTGAAAAAACACTGGGCACATGTGGTGTGTGCCCAAGATCCCAAGAGGGGAATGGAGGAGAAGGGATTGAGGCATGTCCATCCTCCCTGGGGGATGTTTCTCTCACTCTGTCTCTCTGGCAACTACATATAGAGCAAAAATCTCTCAGAAAAAAAAAAAAACTGGCTTAAGCTACCATCATTCGCTTTATTTTTTTAAAAAGAATTATTTAATTTAATTTTATTTTTATTTGACCAGAGAGGGACCGAGAGAGAGAGAGAGAGAGAGAGAGAGAGAAGGAACATGAGAAAGCAAGCTGCCAGGTCCAGAACTTGAACCACAATTGGCCATGTGGAAGTCCAGAGCCTTAACCATCATGCCACTTGCCAGTCCCCATCCTTAGATTTCTGTCCCAGTACTGTTAGTATTAGTTTGGTCAAGTAACTCTACTGCTTCAGAAAAATATCAAGATAAAACAGAACCAAGATGAGAACATAAGCTTCGCTTCCTGGTTAAATTAGGAGTGAAGATAGACTGTTACCCATCATCACATACACAAAAGCCACAGCCGAGATGGTCTTTGACTTGGAAAGGTACCATGAGACACCTAAGCTCTCATTTAGGTTGGCTCTCATCCATGTATAGGGTCACCTGGATTCTTCTTGGAAGTAGGAAGACACATGAGTTTTTAAGGTAGAAGGTAAGACTTTGAAGAACACATCTAAAATGCGTTCTCTACTGACAGGTGTCTTCTATTATCGATGAGCTCTGTGTTTCCCTGACCTGCAGCACACAGGACTATGTGATGTGCTCTCTCTTCTGCCTTTAACAGTGTATGTCCGATGCAACCCTTCTTTGTTCCTGGTCAGAATTAAGCCGACTGCCTTTGACGAGGATCTGTTTGTGAGTCCCAATGACGTGTTTCTGGGAAATCAATGTCCTGTAACCTCAGTGCATCAAGGACTTTATGAGTTTCTATACCATCCCAGTGATTGTGGCATCAGGACTGAGGTAATTAGATATTTTCCTGATTAAATCTTCTTATAGACTTTCAGGCTCATATACTGGATGCCACGGTTCTGGGGGATTGTCATGGTTTTGGTTTGGGTTTCCCTAGTGGTAAGCTAAACTGATTTTGCCACATGTCACATCCAGTCCATGGGCGATAAAACATACAAATAAACAAATTGACAAGTGGCAAGTTTCTACTATTCAATCAGTTGTACCTCCCTCTAGCGAATGGAAAACTAAGATGTCAAAACTGATCCTGCTTTTAGAGAAGAACTTTTCTTTTTCTATCTCAGGGGATGATGGACAACAGCCTAGAGTGGAATCTGGCCTTTTCTTTATTCTTACTTTTTATTTGACCAGAGAGAGACAGAGAGAGAAAGAAAGAAAAGGGAAAGTAAGAAAGTAAGTCGGGTCCAGAACTCAAACTGTGGTTGGCCGTGGGAGTCCAGCACCTTAACCACCATGCCACCTGCCAGCCCCATTTTTTACATTCCTTAAAAGGAATTTGTTATTCTGAAAAACATGGAAATCTACTTAAGGTATTCTTTATAATTAGATGTATCTCCTGTTTACCTCATCTTCAAAAACAATGCTTTCTATCTCAAGGCCTCAGACTCTAGAGAAAAGTTTCTCAAAACAGGAAGTTATAAACCCTTTATTAATAATAATGAGTAATAACTTGGAGACAATATTATTTAAACTCATACGACAAATACTCTCACTTTCTAGGATCCATGTCCTATACCAGATGTTAATTCTTTCAGGACATTTCAAAAATAGCCTTCTCATATCCACTGAGAAGACACCTTTGAGTAAGAATGCTTGCTTTTTTTTTTTTTTTTTTGAGAGAGATTTTTTTGATATAGGGCACATGTGCTCACGAGAGAGAGAGATAGAGACAATGAGATACAGAGACAGAAAATGAGAAATCACCCCCTCAGGGGGGATGGCCATGCTGCCCTCCCTTCTCCTTCATTCTCCTCTTGGGAAATACACATGTGCCGAGCGTGAGTTTTAAGACACTGGATCCAGGACCTGAACCATGGTCAACTACGTGGGAGTCTAGCAACATAACCATTATGCCATCTGCTGGGCCCAGAATGCTTGCTTTTTAGAGATGTTGATTGGACCATATTACAAATTCTATTTCTAGCAAAATCTTTTTATCAGTTTGAACATGAGTTTTGTCTCTCTAGGTTCTTCCAGGGAACTGGCTCCTTTTTGAATCTAGAATCACCTTTATGTCAGTGTTTGCAGAATTCGAAGCTTCAATACTTGTGTTCTGTGCTGTTCCCGGGTGAGTCTCACATGCCGAACTAGTTTCATAGCCTCTGAACCTGACTGGGGAAAGGAGAGAGCTCAAGCTGAGAGATTAAGCTAGACAAGGTTAGCCATGTCTTTATGAGAATCTTCCTTTCTGGATGACATGTTATTTTATATATATATATATATAAAAATTTTAGCGGTTTTTGCTATAGGGCATGTGCACTCACCAGAAAGACAGAGATCGAAAGCGAGAAATCACCCCCCAGGAGGTATGGCCACGCTGCAATCCCTTCTTCTCCATTCTCCCCTTGGGATCTTGGGCACACACGCTCATGCGCCCAACGTGAGTTTAAGCCACAGAGTCCGAAACTCAAACTGCGGTCAACTACGTGAGAGTCCAGCGACATAGCCATTACGCCATCTGCTGGTTCCTTATTCTGTATTCTTGATTTCACACCTCTGCTACCTATAATCAGGGTGGCACTGAGGAAGTTACTCAATGCCTTTATGTCTCAATTTCTTCATCATTTTTTTTTTTTAATTTGTTTTTATTTTTTAATTGTTGGAGGCTGAATTATTAGTAGAAAGTCTTCATTCCCTTAAAAATCTAGTTCACAGTAGCCATGTGGAACCTTATCCTGAAGGCCCGTGGCTTCTTCTGCCGCTAGCTCTTTTGTTGGAGGCTGAATTATTAGTAGAAAGTCTTCATTCCCTTAAAAATCTAGTTCACAGTAGCCATGTGGAACCTTATCCTGAAGGCCCGTGGCTTCTTCTGCCTGGATGGGAGGAGCAGAGCGAAAATTAACAAGAAGGAAGGCGGAGCTAAGGGCCAGAGAAAAACTGGGCCTCTTTTTAAAAAAAAAAAGGAGTAAAAAGGAAATATTACCAAAAAAAAAAGGGAAGATAGAAGCAGGGAGAGACAGGAACTGAGAGACCGAGAGAGAAGGCTGGGGGCGCAGAGGGGGGCTCCCTACCGCTAGCTCTTTTGTTGGAGGCTGAATTATTAGTAGAAAGTCTTCATTCCCTTAAAAATCTAGTTCACAGTAGCCATGTGGAACCTTATCCTGAAGGCCCGTGGCTTCTTCTGCCGCTAGCTCTTTTGTTGGAGGCTGAATTATTAGTAGAAAGTCTTCATTCCCTTAAAAATCTAGTTCACAGTAGCCATGTGGAACCTTATCCTGAAGGCCCGTGGCTTCTTCTGCCGCTAGCTCTTTTGTTGGAGGCTGAATTATTAGTAGAAAGTCTTCATTCCCTTAAAAATCTAGTTCACAGTAGCCATGTGGAACCTTATCCTGAAGGCCCGTGGCTTCTTCTGCCGCTAGCTCTTTTGTTGGAGGCTGAATTATTAGTAGAAAGTCTTCATTCCCTTAAAAATCTAGTTCACAGTAGCCATGTGGAACCTTATCCTGAAGGCCCGTGGCTTCTTCTGCCGCTAGCTCTTTTGTTGGAGGCTGAATTATTAGTAGAAAGTCTTCATTCCCTTAAAAATCTAGTTCACAGTAGCCATGTGGAACCTTATCCTGAAGGCCCGTGGCTTCTTCTGCCTGGATGGGAGGAGCAGAGCGAAAATTAACAAGAAGGAAGGCGGAGCTAAGGGCCAGAGAAAAACTGGGCCTCTTTTTAAAAAAAAAAAGGAGTAAAAAGGAAATATTACCAAAAAAAAAAGGGAAGATAGAAGCAGGGAGAGACAGGAACTGAGAGACCGAGAGAGAAGGCTGGGGGCGCAGAGGGGGGCTCCCTACCGCTAGCTCTTTTGTTGGAGGCTGAATTATTAGTAGAAAGTCTTCATTCCCTTAAAAATCTAGTTCACAGTAGCCATGTGGAACCTTATCCTGAAGGCCCGTGGCTTCTTCTGCCGCTAGCTCTTTTGTTGGAGGCTGAATTATTAGTAGAAAGTCTTCATTCCCTTAAAAATCTAGTTCACAGTAGCCATGTGGAACCTTATCCTGAAGGCCCGTGGCTTCTTCTGCCGCTAGCTCTTTTGTTGGAGGCTGAATTATTAGTAGAAAGTCTTCATTCCCTTAAAAATCTAGTTCACAGTAGCCATGTGGAACCTTATCCTGAAGGCCCGTGGCTTCTTCTGCCGCTAGCTCTTTTGTTGGAGGCTGAATTATTAGTAGAAAGTCTTCATTCCCTTAAAAATCTAGTTCACAGTAGCCATGTGGAACCTTATCCTGAAGGCCCGTGGCTTCTTCTGCCTGGATGGGAGGAGCAGAGCGAAAATTAACAAGAAGGAAGGCGGAGCTAAGGGCCAGAGAAAAACTGGGCCTCTTTTTAAAAAAAAAAAGGAGTAAAAAGGAAATATTACCAAAAAAAAAAGGGAAGATAGAAGCAGGGAGAGACAGGAACTGAGAGACCGAGAGAGAAGGCTGGGGGCGCAGAGGGGGGCTCCCTACCGCTAGCTCTTTTGTTGGAGGCTGAATTATTAGTAGAAAGTCTTCATTCCCTTAAAAATCTAGTTCACAGTAGCCATGTGGAACCTTATCCTGAAGGCCCGTGGCTTCTTCTGCCGCTAGCTCTTTTGTTGGAGGCTGAATTATTAGTAGAAAGTCTTCATTCCCTTAAAAATCTAGTTCACAGTAGCCATGTGGAACCTTATCCTGAAGGCCCGTGGCTTCTTCTGCCGCTAGCTCTTTTGTTGGAGGCTGAATTATTAGTAGAAAGTCTTCATTCCCTTAAAAATCTAGTTCACAGTAGCCATGTGGAACCTTATCCTGAAGGCCCGTGGCTTCTTCTGCCGCTAGCTCTTTTGTTGGGGGCTGAATTATTAGTAGAAAGTCTTCATTCCCTTAAAAATCTAGTTCACAGTAGCCATGTGGAACCTTATCCTGAAGGCCCGTGGCTTCTTCTGCCGCTAGCTCTTTTGTTGGAGGCTGAATTATTAGTAGAAAGTCTTCATTCCCTTAAAAATCTAGTTCACAGTAGCCATGTCTCAATTTCTTCATCATTAAAAGTAGAGATAATAATACCAGTTTCACAGATTTGTGGTTTGGATTAAATAAAACAACACATGTAAAGGATTACAACAGTGTTGAGTTTATGAAACACACAGAATATAGAGCTGATACCAAGATTATGTCAATTAATTCTCTTCATCGCGGTATATAGCTGTATGTAAGATGACAAGGACAAATTTTATTGTATACTTAATAGCTCTTACACTAATAAATTGGTTTGTTCTAATTATAATAATTGTCCATATTACAAATTATATTTCTTTTTTTGGTGGGGGGGAGGTTTTTGCTATAGGGCATGTGTGCTCACTAGAAAGAAAGAGAGAGAAAGCGAAAAATCACCCCCCCAGGCGGGGATAAACACGCCATCACCCCCCCAGGCGGGGATAGCCATGCCGAAATCCCTTCTCCTCCAATCTCATCTCAGGATCTTGGTCATGCATGCACACATCCCCAGCGTGAGTTTAAGCCACCAGGTCTGGGACTCGAACCGTGATCGGCTACATGGGAGTTCAGCAACATACCCATTACACTAACTGCTGGTCCCCACATTATATTTCTTATCTCTTAGCTAAAACCAAGCAAGAATATTAGAGGCATGGATTACTTCAAGAGGATAGGAGCTGACAGTTTTATTATTGTGGCAGTACAGGCTAGGAAGAAAGGGGAATTCTACTGCAATACTATTGGGTTGTCATAAAAGTCATGATGTGGAACCAGCAGACGGCATAATGGTTATATCGCTGGACTCCCACATAGTTGACCATGGTTCGAATTCCAGACTCAGAGGCTTAAAACTCACACCAGGAGCGTGTGCATGAGTACCCAGAATCCAGAGGGGAGATTGAAGGAGAAGGGATTGCAGCATGGCCATCCTCCCAGGGGGGTGATTTCACACTTTCTGTCTCTGTCTCTTTAGCAAACACAAGCACCCTATAGCAAAAATCTCTTGAAAAAGGAAGAAAACTCATGGCTCACTTTTTGCATAGAAAGAAAAATACGTCATGACTTTTCTTAGGACCCAATAGTTTCAACTAGTTGCATGCTAATATTTTAACTGTCTCCATAATCTATAAGATAGGATGTTTATTGGTTCATTTATACAGTACCCATTGTAGAGTACCATCTAAGATCATTACATTTTTAAGTCAATGAATCTAATCATCTAATAGCAAATCTGGTGGTATCTTTGGGAGGGGTGTTCTTTTACATAAATCTTACTAGGTTCAATCATTAAACGTATAATTCATTTTCCAAAATGAGAACAACACATCAATATCTCAACAGTGCTTCTTCCACACCACTGAGAAAGGATACTGGTGCAAGAATCTGAAAAGCAAGGATCACAGCCTCAACTTCAAGAACTGAATCTTAGCTGATCCTAACCCTGTTCTTCTTTCTTCATCTTCTTTGCCCTTTCTGCAGTCATGTAGCTCCTATAAAAATCAACGGATATAATGCAGATAAACAGAGTGGCCCCCCAAGAAGTTCAGGAATAGCAAATTTACCCAATGGAAATGCAATCAACTGGGAACTTAAGGTGAGATTACTTAAAGTACATAGATTAACGCTGTTTAAGTTATCCTTTAAACAATCAAACAAGATTTTACAAAGAAATTGTATAAACACTTGTGCTTTTAATTCATGAAGGTCTGGTTAAAGCATCCCTTATTTACTACAGGTATTCTTTATAGAAGCCCCTTGTCTATCTGACATTAAGTGAAAGAACCATATAACTCAGCTTGTTTCTCAGGGACCATAAAGGATTAGGCACTAAATAAAATGTTTTACCTAAATCAACACTAATTGAATATTAAATAGAAATGTTTCTCTTTTTTTTATTTTTTTATTTTTGAGAGGTTTTTGCTATAGGGCACGTGCGCTTGCCAGACAGAGAGACAGAAAGCAAGAAATCTCCCCCCAGGGGGGATGGCCACGCTGCAATCCCTTCTCCTCCATTCTCCTCTCGGGATCTTGGGCATGCACACACACGCGCCCGGCGTGAATTTAAGCCACCAGGTCCAGGACTCAAACCATGGTCAACTACATGGGAGTCCAGCGACATAGTCATTACATTAACTGCTGGTCCCTAGAAATGTTTTTAAATTAGTATCAAAACCATGGAATATAGAATTTGGTGGCATAGATAGTCCTTGAAAGATGAACACAGAAATGCAGATTCTGTCCTAAAAGGATTAAATGCCTCCTGGCAGTGACTACATTTCCTAAATTATATGGATTTTCCTTCTGAAACAGCAATACATGAAAATTCTGTTTTAAAAAAAAAACTATATATATATATGTATATATATATATATTCATGAAAATTCTGAATCTACATACACACACACACACACATATATAGTCATGTGTTATAAACTTTTAATGTACCTAACATTGAGGGGAAAGAACTGTTATTTAGCTATTCTACAGTGTATACATATTTCAAAATATCATGTGACACATGATAAATATATATAATTTTATCAATTAAAATCAATTAACTAATTTTAAGAAGTATAAAATAAAGAACTGGGGCCAGCAGATGGTGTAGAGGTGTAGGTGGCTGGATCCAACATGGCTGACCATGGTTTAAGTCCTGGACCCAGTGACTTGAAAAATCACCCCAGGCATATGTGCCCAAAAATCCCAAGATGAGAATGGAGAAGGGATTGTGTCAAGACCATCCTGCAGGATGTGATTTCTCACTTTCCCTCTTGCCCTTTCTCTCTGTCTGGGGAGCACACATGCCCTATAGCAAAAAAAAAATTTTAAAAGAACTCTATACTAGAGACATGGTAAGCACTTTTTGAAATAGGAGATGAGTTATAGATGGTCTATTCAATCAGATATATACTAGATATTACTAGTATTTTTCATATGTAAGAGAGCAGAAATACTTATACTAGGCCCTCTGAGTAAAAAATGTAGGAAACTGCACAATTGCAACTTCTGATCTATTTCTCTTTGCAGAACAACGATCACTACTTTAAAAATTTCATGGCTCTCTTTCTCCACTTGAGAATTTGGAAGCTAGATACAAGTCCCTGAAGTTGTGACTGTAGGAGGATGACATGTTACAAGCTACCTACTGCCTAAGGATCCCACTGATCTCACATTTTTAAAACTTTTAAAATGATTTGATTTTTAGTGAAAAGGTAGTTTGTTCTTTTATAATCCCTTGTTAAGAAAGGTCTGCCTCTGTTTTTAACTTCATCAGAAGTTATAATAAAATGTGCTTTCTTCTTAATGTGTTATCTATTGTTTCTGAATGCACTGTTGCAATGGTCTGAATATCTGTGCACAACCACCACCAAATTCATGTGTAGAAATCTACTCCCCAGTGTGATAGTATTAAGAGATGATAGGGACCAGCAGATGGCTTAATGGTTACGTCACTGGACTCCCATGTAGTTGACTGCAGTTCAAGTCCCAGACCCAGTGACTTAAAACACACCAGGTGTGTGTGTTTGTGTGTGTGTGTGTGTGCCCAAGATCCTAAGAGGCGAATGGAAGACAAGGGACTGCAGGGTGGCCAAAGCCCCTGGGGGGTGATTTATCACTTTCTGTCCCTCTGGCATTCTCAGTCTCTCTGGCCAGCACATGTGCCCTATAGCAAAAATCTCTCTTTAAACAAACAAACAAAAAAAGATGATTACATTATGAAAATGGAAGCCCTCATGAAAGGAATTAGTGCCCTTACAAAAGAGGCCCAAGAGAGTCCTGTTAGCCCTTTCTACCATATGAGGACACAGTGTAAAGGAGCAATCTGTGAACCAGAGAATGAGCTCCCACCTGGCACCAGTTCTGACAATGCTGTGATCTTGGGCTTCCCAGCCTCCAGAACTGTGAGTAATAAACTTTCATTGTTTATAATCCATCCAATTTATGGTATTCTCAGTATAATAGCCCAGACAGTTGTGCCATAGTAAATGAATAGGTGAATGTACATGTAATATGGTAATTTTTATATGTAACTGTAATCACATCATGAGATACAAGTTTAGAATTTGAACACGTGAATTATAGGATGACACAATTCCGGTCATAACACATACCCATTATCTATCCGAGAATGATTAATCTTGCTCTCAAATGTGTCTTGATGGTATCACTGGGAGGCTAAGACCCAGTATCTCTGGACTAAGATTTCTAGCTACCACTTACCAGTAATCTGACTGCAGGGACAGAGACACATCCTATTCTCTCCAACCAAGTTGCTCTCACCTGGAAGAAGGAGTTGATTTTCTGGTTGTTTAAACTGCTAAGACCTTCATTGGATCATATTTATGAGTTAGCATAGCCACTGCTCATTAAGGGAATTTAGGCTTCTGTATGTAGCATGTTTCTTGTACTTTCTGCTTCTAGAGATTATGGAAATCTAAGCAGGACTTGACAAAATGTCGCCCTTTATAACCTTACTGAGGGCCCTCTTTAGTCCCGGAATTCTGTTCAGATGATTCTCTGTATAGATATTTCCTTATATATGATTATCTTTCAGACGTGGGTAAAGGGTACGAGACCCTGGGTTATGATTTCTAGTTACAGCCTCATTTGCAAAGTTAGCTTCTAGCAAAAGAACTATATTAAAGATTTTCTTTTTTGTCAATGACATAGCATTTAGTGAAATGATCTCTTTCAGTTTCTCCTAAATACAGGGATTTTTCAGCCCAGTAGCAAGAATGGATGTTAAGGCAAAAAGGGGCATTATCAATTCTTCAATATAATTTCATCAAAATCCTGTAAAAAAACATCTCACTATTGACAGTATTTTTTTAACAACATCAATAACATCCTTTACCAAATTTCCTCATTTGTAAAAGGGGTAGAATATCACTTATCCCCTATCTAGTTTGGGGGACCAAATAAGGTAACTAAAATACCTGCTTCACTGAAGTTAGTTCATGCCATTGCTGTTTCAACAACCCTTGAGCCTCCCTTCTCTAATCTCATCCAAACAAGTTGTAAAGACTGGTTGGCCTAGATCAGGGGTCTTCAGATTGTTCTGAGCACCTCCCCAAAATGATTTTGTACTCTTGCTCATTTTTAAATTCACATCTAAAATTTTTTATAAACTTAGGTAAGACTGTTTATCAGGATATTTTAGTCAGGATAATTAATCCTTACTGCTGTGACAATAAAAATCTCTGTGGCCTAAGACAAAACAAGTTTTTCATTCTGAAGTTCGATGTGACTCGAGGGGCTCTCTTTTGAGGGGTTCTCCATAACTAGGGTAAATGCTCATTTTCCACTCTGTGGCTTGATTACCATAGAGTTCTTCACTTCTAGTGCTCAGACATGAGAGAGAGACCAGAAAATCACACAGCACTTTGTATGACCAACTCTAAAAGTAGCATACACATTGTTCACTTCTTTAAGCCAAGCATGTCACGTGAACCCAAAATAACTGCAACAAAGACTGGGAAATGCAGTCTTCTTATATAGCCAGTATTTTCTTTTATTATCATGTTCCTAAACAGAAATACCTGAAACTGGGTGATTATAAAAAATAAGGTTTATTAGGGCTGGCAGGCGATGTGGTGGTTAAGGGTGCTGGACTCCCACATGGCTGACTGCAGTTCGAGTCCTGGACCTGGTGGCTTGCTTTCTCACTTTCTCAATCTCTCTCTCTCTTTCTCTGTCCATATCTGGTCAAATTAAAAATAAACAAATAAAGTTAAATAATTCTTGGGAAGAAAGGTTTACTTGGCTTATGATTCTATTGGCTGGAAAGTCTAAGAGCATGTACCAGGCATCCGGCCAGCCTCTCGTACTAATTCACAACATAGCCAAGAGAAGCAGGCAAGTCAGCAGGCATGTGCAGAGAGACAAAGAAAGAGGAAACAGACTTTTCATCTGTTTGTCCTTCCCATGTTCCCAGCTGGCTAGATGGTGCCTGCCCATTAGGCCCACCTCTTAAAGGTCTCACCACCTCCCCAAGCCGTTACGCTGAAGACCAAGCTTCCAAAACATGAAACTTTGGGAGACAACCATTATCCAAACCATATCACCTAAGAAAAACAAAAGGAATTAATAAGCATTTGACCAGTCTCTCAAAATAATCACTTGCTTTCTGTCTCCATCTCTCTTTGCCTCTTCAGCAAACACACACACCCTATAGCAAAAATCTTGCAAAAAAAAAAAAAAGAAAGAGGATAGAATGTTAAATACTTTATAAGACAAAATAATATAAGGATTGACTATATTTTGAATTAGTCACAATACAATTTTATTTTAAAAGATTTTAACTATGTATTAATACACCAATAGGTCTGTTTCCTCTTCCTCTGGCTCTCTCTCTGCACATGCCTATTAAGACATCAATCTCAAAAAATTAGATCCAACTTTTTAGGTCTTGAAAATTTTTAGTCTTTAAATTTCTCTCTTTTTTTTTTGTAAAATCATTTTGGGCCCAGCAGATGGCATAACAGTCATGTCACTGGGACTCCCACATGGCTGACCATAGTTCGAGTCCTGGACATAGTGGCTTAAAATTCATACCAGGCGTGTGTGCGTGCGTGCCCAAGACCCTAAGAGGAGAATGGAGGAGAAGCGATTGTGGCATGGCCATTCCCCCTGGGGGGGATGATTTCTCACTTCCTCTCTCACTGTCTCTCTCTCTCTCTTCCCAGCAGGTACATGCACCCTAAGGCAAAAACTTCTTTTAAAAGTGAACAAATAAATAAAAATCATTTAAAAACTATTTCTCAATGAGCCCAGTCATGGTGGCACAGGCACAGGTGGTAGGGCACTAATGTGTGCTACTAAAGTCATACAGAAGATATGGGTTTGGATCCAGGATCAACCTGTACATTCCAGAGCACCTGCATGCACCTGTGGCCCTCACTGGCTAGAAGGCTGGAGGGAGTATTGCAGCATGGCCAAATTCTATTATGAGTAATTATCTCTCAGAAGAAAAAAGAGGGAGGGGAGGGGGAGCAAAGAAAAGAAGAAAGGAAGGAAAGAAGGAAGAAAACATTAAGAAAATTTTTTTCAATTAAAAAAACATTTTTTTAATATTAAAAAGAATGAGCCTCAGAAACCTATATTTCTTTGACCATTCTAAATTAAAAACATTTTTTCATGGTGAAACTTCTTTACTTGTAATATTATACCCTTAATAGAATTATACAGAAGATGAAGAAAGGTCCGGGGTCGCAAACTATAGCCTGAGTAAAGTTTTACTGAAACACAGTCACACCCAGGTATTTACTGATAGCCGCTTTTGAAAGACAACAGAAGAGCTGAGGAGTTGCAAAAGAAACCACAAAGGAAAAAATATGTACCACCTGGCTGTATAGGAAGGTTTCCTGGGCCAGCCAGAAGGTGTGGTGGTTAAGGCAGCTGGATCCCATAGGGCTGATGGTGCCACTGGAGTCCCAGACCCATGCTTGAAAAACACGCTGGACGTGTGTGTGTGTGTGTGTGTGTGTACGTGTGCGCAAGCGCGCATATGCATGCCCAGAATCCCCAGAGGAAAATGGAGGAGAAGGTATTGTGGTGTGGTCATCCCCCCTGAGGTTGCTTTCTCACTCTCTCTCCCTCTCTTCTTTCTCTCTCTCTCCCATCTCTCTCTTTTTCATCAGTGAGTGCCTGTGCCCTATATCAAATTAAAAAGAGTAGAAGTTCTGACTCTGTTCTTGAATCAATATTTCAGTTTCTTAATCTGGCAAATTTTTTTGTCATCCATGACATCAAATAATAATTTGGGAGGTGTGAGAAATACGCCTATATTGTATAAAATACAAGAGGGATACTGGGATGGGCAGCAGGTGGTGTGGTGGTAAAGGCACTGGACTTCCACATGGCAGACTGAGGTTCAAGTCTCAAGTCCCAGACCTGGCAGCTTTCTCTCTCTCTCTCTCTCTCACTCTCTCTCTCTCTCTCTCACACACACACACACATACACATTCCCTGTAGCAAATAAAAAGAAATAATAATAATGACAAATAAAATTAAATAATTCTTAAAAAAAAAAAAAAGAATATTGGGAACCCCTGACTGCTATTTTTCCTCATCTTATGTATATTTCTCTGAAAGGTCAGTGTTTAGAAGAAAAATACATAGAAGTTCAGATTCTGGAAATTAATTGTGTTAAAATTATCTAAGCATGCACTTCTGAAAAATCTCTGCATACACTTGGAAGCACAGATATTCTAATATGAAAACCACTGGCCTAGATGAAATCCATTCATGGCAATGAGAGCCCATAACCTACCTGCCATAGTTGTTGAGACAATAGAATCTGGAGACAGATTGGAATTTCAGTTCAATGGACTCAATATTTGTGTGCTAGTATCCAGGCTACTTAAACTTCCTGTGTATCAAAGTCTTCATCTGTAAAAGTTACCACATAGTACCTACCTCTTAGGCTTATTGGGAGCTTTTAATATGATCATGTGAATACATGTTTAAAAAAGTATCTGGCACAGGGTCCAGCAAGTGACATAGTGGCTGAGATGTTAGACTCCCACATGGCCAACCACAGTTCAAGTCCGAGACCTGGTGGCTTGAAAATCACACTGGGATGAGACCAGCAAATGGCATAATAGTTACATCACTGGACTCCCATATGGTCAACCATGGTTTCAGTCCCAGACCCAGCAGTTTGAAACTCACGCTGAGCATGTGTGCATGCATGCCCAAAACCCTGAGAGGAGAATGGAGGATAAGGGACTGTGGCATGGCCATCCTCCCTGGAGTGGGGGGATGATTTCTAACTTTCTGTCTCTCTGTCTCTCCAGCAAGCACATGAGCCCTATAGCAAAAACCCCTCTGGGAAAAAAAAGAAAGAAAGAGAGTGAGGGAGAGAGGGACGGAGGAAGAAAGGAAGAAGGAAAGAAAGAAGGGAGGGAAGGAAGGAAGGAAGGAAGGAAGGAAGGGAAAAGAAAACCACACTGGACACATGTGCATGTGTACCCAAAGTCCCAGGAAGAGAATAAAGGAGAATGAATTACAGCATGGCCATCCCCTTGGGAGGGAGGGAGGTGGTGATTTCTCACTTTCTTTCTGTCTCTCATTGTCTCTCTCTGTCTACCGCCCAGTGAGCACACACACCCTAAGGCAAAAAAAAAAAAAAAGGCCAGCAGTTAGCATAATGGCTATGTCGCTGGATTCACATGTAGTAGACCACAGTTTGGGTCCCAGATCCCGTGGTTTGAACTCACATCAGGCATGTGTGCATGTATGCCCAAGATCCTGAGAGGGGAATGGAGGAGAAGGGATTGAGGTGTGGCCATTCCCCCTGGGGGGTGATTTCTCACTTTCTGTCTCTCTGTCTCTCTCTGTCTTTCTGGCAAGTGCACGCACCCTATAACAAAAACCTCTCAAAAAAAAAAAAAAAGGAAAGGAAAAATGTCTGTCACACAGTAAATTTTTAGTAAACATTGGCAATAATTATATTTTTTTCTTGAAGAAAGTTTTTGTTCTATAGTTATAAACCCCAGGAGCCAGAATTAGATGATTACCCTTCAAAGTTTTAATGTACATGCTTTCATGCTACTTTTCCAGTATTTTAGGACACACACACGAATGTACAAACTATATATTAATGTATGTTTAGAAGTTTGATGCTATCAATATTTGGATTTTTCTTACAATTGTTTACTCACCTTTCTGTGTTTGAGCTAAATCCATGTTTCTAAATGAAATCTATTCCTCTTTACAACTGAATTATATTTTCTATTATCCTTTCCCTCCTCACTGTGTTCCACCAACTAGTACCTCTTTATTTTCTCAACACCCAAAACACTTTCTGTATCAGTTTTGTATTGCCACATAACAATGCACCACTAACTGAGCAGCTTAAAGTAATACCGATTATTTTCTCACATTTCTTTAGATCAGAAGAACAAGTAGGCTCAACTGGGATATCTGCTTCGAGTCTCCTAAGGCTGAAATCTTGATTTCAGCCAGCTTGGGCTCTTCCATGGAGGCTCGGGGAAAGAACTGGTTTCCAAGCTCATTCAGGTTTTGGTCAAATTCAGTTCCTTTTGTTTATACCCCTTGAGGTCCTTCCTTGCTGGCTCTCAGGCAGGGACTTCTCGGCTCCATAAGACTACCCATATTTCTTCTCACAGGGCTACCTTCATCTTCAAAACACTGATGCAACTGGTCTTTCTCACACCCCCTAAACTGTTTGATGGGTTCTACCACCAGCCAGAGAAAACTCACTGCTTTTAAAGAGCTATGTCATTTGATTAGGCCACCCAAATAATCTCCTTCTAAATTAACTCACAGTCAACTGAAAATTCCCTTTTGCCAGGTAAAGAAACATAATCGCAGGAAAGACGTCTTCTCTCTGGCAATGTCTCTTCTGGATATTTGTGAGATTCCCCCCACTCCCCAGACTTCCACTTGTCACCAGCTTAGAATAGACTTCTCTGAAAATAGCCTCACTCCGTTTTCAGCCCACAAACTTCTTTATATTTAGTAGTTTTTATTATTACATGTCATGCTTGTGTTATTCCTTGTTTATTGTTTTTATTCCACCACAAGATGTAAAATTCATGAGAGTGCTAACATTGCTGGTTTGCTTACCACTACAAGGGAACTTCAAAATTTTGTGGAAAAAAAAAAGAGAGAGAGAGAATTAAAGTACATGGTTATTTTGGTTCAAAACAATGTTGATATCCATGAAAAGATTTCTCACGATATGCGTTTTTCACAAACTTTTTGTGCTAGACTGTTGCCTGGCACATAAAACGTGCTCAAAATCTAATTGAAGGAAATTAATGGAGAGCTATTTTCATCAGTCAGAAGACCCACGGTTGTTTATTTTCCAGGCTCTAAAAATTGAGTTCAGCATGCTTTACCAGAGCCTCATCTATAATCTTAACATTTATTTTACACATTTTGATGTGAAGTTCTGTTAATGGGTTCCCTACTTTGACCCTCAAGTACTACAGGCTGGGAGTAGAGTTTCTACTTGGTCAACACAATCACCCAGATCTGGGTGAATTGAATCAAAATATAGAAGGGTTAGGCATGGTATAATAGGTACAAGAGTAGAAACACTTAAGGGCAGTTAGAGGCAACTGAGATAGCTAGGATAGGTAAAAACAATATAACATTCTTTAAAAATAAATTATTATTTTATTTAACTTTTGGGGCAGAGAGGGACAGAGTGAGAGAGAGAAAGTGAGAAAACAAGTCACCAGGTCTGGGAGTCAAATTGTGGTCGGCCATGTGGGAGTCCAGCGCCCTTAACCACTATGCCACCTGCTGGCCCCAATCTAACATTCTTATTTATTTATTTACTTATTCTAACTTTACCAGAGAGGAATAAGGAGAAGAGAAGTGAGAAAGCAAGCCACCAGGTCTGGGACTTGAACTGTAGTGGGCCATGTGGGAGTCTAGCTACCCTTAACCTCCACACCACCTGCCAGCCCTACAATCTAACATTCTAGTCATCCTCTTCTTCCTTCTGCTTCAGTTCTGTAGACTATTTAGCATCAGAATATCCTGGAAGGTTTGTGAAACATGCAGGTGGCAGGCCCCCACAGCAGAGTTTCTGATTCAGTCCCTCTGAGTGTGTCTATGAATTTGCACATCTAACAAATCCCCAAGTGCAGCTGACACTGCCAGCCAGTGATCTCACTTTGAAAAACACTACTATAAAGATTGGTTGGGTTAATAAAGTGAAAACAAGTGAAATTATTCTTCCACATTCCAGCTCTGCTCAGGATTTGCCTTTTCAGGTGCACAGGACACTTAAACTCTCTGGCATGTGCCCTCCTTACGGAAGTGTTCCCTTTCACATCCCAGACATAGAAATAGGAACAGTAATATGAACCTAACACATTAAAACAGTCAAAAATGACAACTTTTTGAGGATGCCCCATGAATCATAGTCTTTAGGAAGTGAGGTAGGTCACAAATGATCCATTAAAGATGAGCCTCCAAAACTTATTAAACTCGAATCAACAGCTATACAGGATGATTTCATAGACTCAGAGAAGACATAGTTCCCGAGAACTCTAAAACAGCACATTGTGCTTACAAATATTGATCTGCAACATTTGAGCATAAAATACCAAATTTTAGGAAGATAAGCCAATGGGGCATTCTCAAAAAGCATTCCCAAATGCGATTAACCACCAACATCTGAGTGTGGTGCCAGTTGTTGTAACACAGGAGGGCAGCCCATCGCCTCATTACTTCCTGTTTCGTGAGTGGAGTTTGGCTAAGACTTTGCGAAATGAAGGGTTTTCTTTCACTGGGATGGCTGTTCCTCCTTGTTTCCACGATTTGGACTGAGTCTTAAGGCCAGAAAGGTACTGCAAAGTGGCTTATTAAGTGCAGAAATGTCCCCTTTCTTCTCCCCTCTACCCACTGCCATGCCTAGAAGTAATCTGTGATACATATCTTGCATTATCATTCCCCTGTAAGTTTTATAGTGTTATTACCTATTTCTGGATCCATAATGATCAAGTATGCGTGACTATTGTATCCTTGGCATTATACATCTTTATTACTACTTTGATATGCTACTGTATTATTATACCACAGAGTATTCCTTTTCTGCTGAAGGGCATTTAGGTTGCCAAGGGTTGCTAGTTTTCATCCTGTTGTGATTTACATGTCTGCATCTATGTGCGTGTCCCTAGGGTATAGGCCTAGAGTACATACAATTACAGGGATGTGTGAGCATGTCTATATGCACACATACAACCACACACTATAAGGGAACTTCAAAAAAGTACATAGAAAATGAAATTAAAGTATGGGTTTATTTAGGCACAAAATGAATTTGAAATCTATGCAGAGTTTTTTCATGATCTGCATTTTCCGTGAACTGTTTAAAAGACCCTTCACACATGTCAGCTATTTCCTAGACATTTCGATATAACTCTAAAGTTGTACTTGTTTACCTTTTAGAGTTCCTCTATATCCTTGCCAACACTTTGTTTCAGGAAACTCAGTATTTTGCTTGTCGTATTCCTGGAATTTAATTAACTGTTTTATGCTTACTAATGAGATTACTTTTCACTTTATTTCCTCTTTTGAAAATTGCCTGCTTATAGCCTCTGTCTATTTTTCTGTCAAAATTTGTCCTTCAATTTTTTTATTTGCATGACATGTTTTGTGTATTCTAAATATTAATCCTTGTGAAGCGTTAACAAGTTATTTTTCTTTTCCTTTTTCTCTTAGATTTTTGCTATAGAGTATATGTGCTCACCAGAGAGACAAAGAGACAGAAAGCAAGAAATCAACCCATCAGTGGAAATGGCTATTCCGCAACTCCTTCTCCTCCATTCTCCTCTTGGGGTTTTGGGCACATACACACAAGCATCTGGTGTGAGTTTTAAGCCACCAGGTCTGGGACTCGAACCACAGTCAATTACGCTGGTTCCAACAAGTTATACCTTGAGTGTGTGTGAGTTGACCTTTTGTCTTGTTCCTGATTTTAAGAGGAATTGTCATAAAATCTTCATCATTGTGTTTATGATAGGTTTTGGGAGATGAATTGTATCACACTGAAGAAACTTCCATTTTTAGTTTGTTAATGTATTAGACTTTTTTTTTTCCTTTCTCCGGACATCTGCTTATAAATTAGTTTTGTCAACTTTTAATTTTGTTTTAGAAAGGCAGATGCTATTTTCTAATTTTGTAATTTCTCATCTACATTGAATTGCTTTATAGCTTTGTGGCGTACAGGATGGTTTCTCAAAGCATGCGTGCAGTTTGTGATCATGAAATCAAGGATATTACCAGGTGCATCATTCTCAGTAAAGAACCTCATGTCTGCTATGTGATTTTATCCAGGGTCGCTTCCACTCATATTGTCTCTGGTGTCTACACTTGCCCTCTCTTCTATTAAGTTTTATTTCGATTTCTGCTATAAGGTACAGAAGTTTGGTATATATTGAGCAGAGATACACAATATTTGACTTTCATAGTATGGCTTATTTAGCATTAAATCTTCTATATTTATCCAATTTGTATGGAATAACATAGTCTTGCTATTCTTTATGGCTGAATAATGTTTCATAGCATATATGCGCAACATGTCTTTAATCCAGTCATCAGTTATTGGACACTTAGGTCGATTCTATGCCTTAGAAATTGTGACTAATGCAACAATAAACATGGATGTGCAAATATCTTTCTGACTGAGTGTTTTCCTGTCATTTGGATAAATACCAAGGAATGTGATTACTGGGTCACATTGTATTTCTTTCTTTTTTTAAAAAGAATTATTTTTATTTAATTGTATTATTTTTTTTTTTTTGAAGTTGACCAGAAAGAGACAGAGAGAGAAAAGGAAAGTAAGAAAGCAAGCTGCCAGGTCTGGGACTTAAACCATGGTCAGCCATTTGGAAGTCTAGCCTCCTTAACCACCATATCGCCTGCAGGCCCCAATCATACTGTAATTCCATTTGTAAATTTTAGTAACCTCCATATTGGATCCCACAGTGGCTGTACTAATATACATTCCAACTAACAGTGTAGGAAAGGTCCCCTTTCACAGCAGCTTTACCAGCACTTGTCATTCTTTTTGTTTTTTATCATAGCTACTTTCACATATCCATTATAGTTTTGATTTACATTTCCCTTATGAAAACAGACGTTGAACATTTTTTGTATGCTTTTTGGCCATTGTTTGTATTACTTAGAGAGTTGCCTGTTCTGCTTATTGGCCCATTTTTTAATTGGATTTTTCAATTTTTCAGCAAGTGAGCTTCTTTATTTATTTATTTATTTATTTATTTTTGGAGAGCTTTTTGCCATAGGGCACGTGTGCTTACTAGACAGACAGAGACAGAGAGACAGAAAGTAAGAAATCACCTCCCTTCTCCTCCATTCTCCTCTCGGGATATTGGGCATGCACGCACACGCACCCGACATGAGTTTAAGCCACCGGGTCTGGGACTTGAACCACAGTCGACTACATGGGAGTCCAGCAACATAGCCATTACGCTAACTGCTGGTCCCGGCAAGTGAGCTTCTTGAGTTCCCCATATATTCTAGTTATCAAGTCCTCATCTGAAGTTTAGTTTGTAAATATTTTTCCATTCTGTGGACTGTCTCTTTATTTATTGTTTCCTTGATGTGTAAAAGATTTGCTGTACAGAAGCTTTTAAGTGCAGTGTAATTCCACTTTTTTTTTCTTGGTAGGGGAGAATAGTTGTCTGCACTTTAGAAGTCTTATTTTTTTAAATCTTTTCCTATCTCAATATCTTCAAGTGTTTTCCACAGTAGTTGTACAGTTTGAGGCTTTACATTTATATCTTTGATTTATTTTGAGTCGATTTTTGTTAATGGTAAGATAGGGATCTGGTTTCATTTATCTACAGGTGGATATCCAGTTTTTCCAGCACAATTTGCTGAAAAGACTTTCTTTTCTCCACTGGCTTCTCTTGTGCCCTTTGTCAAAAATCAGTTAGCTGGATATTTGGGGTTTATTTCTGGACTCTTTATTTTGTTCCACTGACCTATGTGTCTGTTTTTGTGCCAGCACTATACTGTTTTGATAGTCACAGCTTTGTAACATATTTAGAAATTGGGTTGTAAGATGTCTCCTACTTTGTTCTTTATATACAATATTGTCTTGGCCATCCCAGAGTGCCAAAGCAGCACTGCTAGGTTAGTCAGTTTATCATGAAAACAGTAGCAAGGAGGAGTTAGGAGTGTAAATTTTTTTATTGAAGGTTAACTCTTTTTCAAAGGAAAATAGAGAGAAAATGGGCAGAAGGAGCCATCAGACAGAGATTCGGAAATGGGGATTTATCTGTGCCAGCTCAACAAGGGACCCCAGAGCAAAAATGCACCCTGAGAGGGTTGGATGGCAATGGCTAGACCTTTGTTCCAGTCTCGCGGACTGGAGCTGCTGAGACCTCTGCTTAAAAGCTGGGGTGAAATGAAGGAATTAGCAACTGAAGCCTTCTCTGGGATGGGCAATGATTCCTTTCCTGAAAGGGAATCTTAGCAGCCCATTTGCAGATGGCACAAATGGTCACTGGTTGGCCTTAAGAACATGGAAAATGCATATTATGAAAAAAATGCATTTTTTAAGAAATCAAATATTTATTCCACTCACATACACCCATACTTTAATTCCATTTTCCACAAACTCTTTGAAATGCCCTCATACAGCCCACAAACAGAGCATCTGCTTCCTTTTTTTCCTTCTGTTTAGCCAGAAGAGACTTGTAGAAGTCCAAAAGAAGGAAGATTCTAGGAAATGTGATTTGGTACATGAAAAGAAAACAAGTTCATCAAACTTAGCTAAAGAGAACGTGAAGAGCTTAACTCTGACATGTGGACAAGGTGAGTAAACTTACAAGTGGCAACTCACAACGGTTTGCTCAAATTTGTACACAGGCCTTGTTGCAATGCATTTCCAGTTTAGAACTTTTGTTGTTTTATTTTTACCACTTGTATTGCTTGTATTAACTGGGGTATTAACTGATCATTTTAAGTCAAAGTTTATTCCTAACACTTCAGGAAAAGTATTTCAATCCAACATCAGTAAATATTGCAATCCTAAAAATAAAGGTATTATTATTAAGTCTATATAATGGTGGCATTACCCACAGTAAAAAACCCACAGTAAAGGGTAATCAAAACTCCTAAAGTTAGCATTCCACTACTTTCTAAAAGGACTAAATGCATGTACAGCAATATGTATTTTAACCCAAGGGTTTGTTTTAATATTAATTTAAAATGTGTTTTCAGTTTTTATAAAATCAGGGTGCTCTTGAATATCTGGGCTATTTTTCAGAGCTTAAAGTTGTCAAATATCCATAACTATCCATAACCCTATACGTACACTCTACTTCAGTCACGGTTGCAAAGGCAGAATTCGACAGATAAACAGTCTCTCCCAGGACCTATTCCTGTGCATGTGAACACATACACACTGCCTTTCTTAGAACAAAGGCGTGCTGAGAAAACAGTTAAGCAACTGACACAGCAGGATCTGTTTCTTATCTTTTCCTCATTTCAGGACTCTGAACATATACCATTGGATCATTCCTTTATTCATCAAATGATGTGAACTCTCTGCTGTGAAGGAGGAAACTGGCCTCCTACTTGTATACTGGGGAACTCGGCCTCCTACTTGTATACTGGGGAATTTCAGCAGCTGCTTAAGGATTATGCATCACGGGTGCTACTCAGCAGCATTCAGGAAGTGAGGCTGCATATGCTATCTTCTACTTCAGAAAACCACTTAACTCTTAAATCAAACGGCCCAGTACTTTCCCATAATCCTTTTTAGTAGGCACTCTTTGCTTTTAACATTATATGCAGTAATATTTATGAATAAAGTATATTTTATCTTATTACATGTCTATCATTGTTGTTTATAAGTCAATAAAAGTTGGATGAAGTGTCCAAAGACGGACTCTGGGGTCTTCCAGTGTTAAAGGTCAGGAAGGTAAAGAAGCACCAGTAAAGGGCTGAGAAGAATTAAAAAACAAATACAATGGGGTTGGCGGGTGGTGTGGTGGTTAAAAGTACTGGATTCCCACATGGCCGACCACAGTTCAAGTCCCAGACCTGGAGGCTTGCTTTCTCACTTTCCCTTTCTCTCTCTCTGTCTCTCTCTGTCTGGTCAAATTAAAAAAATAATAATAACAAATACAATTAAATAAATAATTCTTTTTAAAAATATGTGTTTAAAAACAGACAAACAAATGAAAACAATGCCCACCAGTTGATGCTGCTACTTAGCAGAGTGAGGCCACATGAGAGGCCTAGATTTGATTCCAGCACACCCTAAAATCCAGACACATCTATAGTCGCAGTCACTTGTGAAGCTGTAATGAGGATTGCAGCACAGTGAAACTGTGTCTTTAAAAGAAGGAAATTTATATTATTTACTTATTTATGTATTTATTTATATATATATATATTATAGTAAGAATGAAGGCTGATATATCAGGGAAAAAAGGAAGGACAGTACAAAGACTCATGTTCAAAGTGCTAAATTGAAAAAAAACTGACAATGTAGACTTTAATATCCATTGAAAAATATTGCTATTCTAGTGAATATTAACAGAATAAAATTCTAGTGAAAATAATATTCTAGTGACTATTAACAGAATAAAAGAATAATCATATGGCTATCTCAGTAGATGAAGAAAAAGACATTTGACCCATTCATGATGGAATCAGAAAAATTCAATTAAAAGGTAACTTTTCAATTTAGTTAAAGCAAACAATGAAATTCCTATAGCTAAAATCTTAGTAAAATATCAGATTCTTTTGCCTAACATTAGAAATAAGGCAAATACATCTGTTGTCAGTATTTCTATTCAACATTGAACTGGATACCTCAGTCAGTATGATAATTTTTAAAAAGTTTCAAAGTATACATGTGTAGAGATAACTATGTTAACTATCCAAACAAGATGTCATAAGCTGCATTCCCAGCAGATGGCGCTATTTAATGAGTTTAGAAGGAACCATTAGGACCCTTTAGAGAAAAATAGTCTGCCATGAACTGTCATTCATTCATTTAACAAATACTTAAGCATCCACTCCCATTTTTCATGGAATCTAAGATGCTGTCAACTTAAGATACACCATTATTTTTTCTAACAAAATTTAAGAGACTTCTATTTTTTTTTGATGCTATAAAAGCTACCAATTAATCTGATAAACTTTACCACGTAGTCTGAATCTTACAAAATGGCAAGAACTGTTTTGACTTTTTTCGTTTTTGTTTTTGCTCTGGCCATTTTTAATCATACCACTCTCATGCTGCATTTAAAACCAAGTTCAAACGAAATTAACTAGTTAAAATAATCCTAACATATTTTCCCATTGAGTTTAGCTCTTCAGAGTCACTTCTTGGGTCACAGTCATCAGTGTCCCTGTTTCCCCACACATTTATCACCCTTTGAATCATCAAAGCCATTAGTGATGCAACATTTTTCTTTTTTTTCTTTTCCAAGATTTTTGTCATGGGGATGTGCACTCCCCTGAGAGAGTGAGAGAAAGCGAGAAAGCAAGCCTCCGAGTCCTGGACTCCAACCTCAGCCAGCCATGTGGGAGTACAACACCTTATCCACCACACCACCTTCTCGCCCCAGTGCAACTTTTCTGGAAACAATGCTCCACTCTTGGGGGACCAGCAGATGACATGGTGGTTGGGGCGCTGGACTCCTAGCCAATCATGGAAGTCCCAGACCTGGTGACTTGCTTTCTCACTTTCTCTCTCTTCTTTCTCTCATGAGCACATGTGTCCTGTGGCAAATTAAAAATAATAATTATAAATTTAAAAATTCTAAAAATGCTCCAGTCTCCTCTCCAGAGTTGCCTGCCAACTGGTTATCCTCATTTCTTAAGTTCCAATGCTTATCAGTGGTATAAGCAGAAAGTTTCAGACAAGTACTGCAAGTGCAAGAGATGACAGCCACAATATATCTGCCCACTGCCCAATCATAATAGGTTGTTCATTATAAATCATCTAAAATTCTAATGAGTCTTATGTAAAAAAGCAAATATGAATGGCTAAAGTATACTATGTGCTGGTTCTACTAAAAGCACTAAAGATCCCATTTTAGTGACATTATAATGAAAGAAGACAGACAATAAAAAAGAAAACATATAGTAAGTGGTGACAAACTATGAAGTGATATGGCTGGTAAAAATTTAATGTAGTGGAGCCAGCAAGTGGTGTAATGGTCAAGGTGCTGGACTCCACGTGACTGACCGTGGTTTGAGTCCCAGACCCACAAACTCAAGTGCGTGTGTGTATGTGTGTGTGTACACACCCAAAATCCCTAGAGGAGAATAGAGAAGAAGGGATTGTGGCATGGCCATCCCCGACCACCGGAGGTAGGGTGATTTCTTGCTTTCTGTCTCTCTGTCTCTCTCTGTTTCTCTGTCTCTGTCTGTCTCTCCAGAGAGCGCAAGCATCCTATAGCAAAAATCTCTTGAAAAAAAAATTAATGTAGTAAAAGATGTAGAATTTTAGGTTAACTGTGGGGCCTGCAGGTGGGCGCGTGTGCGTGTGTGCCCAAGATCCTGAGAGTAGAATGGAGGAGAAGGGATTGCAGCATGGCCATCCCCCCTGGGGGGTGATTTCTCGCTTTCTATCTCTCTGTCTGGCGAGCGCACGCGCCCTATAGCAAAAACCTCTCAAAAAAAAAAAGACAAGTAAAGGTAGCTGCTTTTCAATACTGCTCCATAGCCCACCTGTCTAGGTTCTGTTGGTTCTACTGCTACTAAACTGATCTAGGTGCTGTGTTTGTCAGATGGCTGCAACTGCCCCTAATGGTATTATTGACTTTGTCCTTGGTCCTTGAGAATCTGTTTGCAAGACAGCAGACAGTCATTCTATTAAGGCCCAGCCTATTTGTTTCCTAGGGCTGCTATAGTAAAGCACCACAAACTGGGTGACTTAAAACAACAGAAATTCTCTCACTGTTCAAAACCCAAAATAAAGGTATCTGCAGGGCTTGAGTATGTGTCACAGTGACACTGTCTATAACTAAAACAATGACTTATAAGTCTTTTCTTCAGAATTATTAGTTTAATTTGTGTTATTATTATTTTAATTTGACCAGAGAAAGACAAAGTGAGAGAGGGATGGAAAGTGAGAAAGCAAGCCACCAGGTCCAGGACTCAAACTGCAGTTGGCCATGTTGGAGTCCAGCAACATAGCCATTACACTAACTGGTCCCAGCAACTGCCTTTACTAAGATGGGAAAGCCCATGGAGGAGCAGAGTAGGGTTAGGGCAAGACTATAAATTCAGCTCTGACTTTAAGATGCCTGTGAGATATCCAAGGGGAGACATCTGTTAGGTGATCCTGTTAGGGCTTATCCTATTATCCCTCCTGGTTCTACAACCTATGTTTTTCTGGAGTTCTCCTGGTCTGTACGTATTCTTTGCCACCACTCAGACTGAAAGTTCCACTGACCACACTTTGAATGCTAGCAATAGGGTTACAAAATCATGATTAGTGAGCCAACACAAGGCAGATGTTTAGTTTTTATTGACAAGTGCAACACTTTCAAAATAAGCTAAAAGAGAATAATCTGACCTTATGCCACTGCTGCAAGCCCACCTGCAAGCCATCCCTACCTGCCCTCTACATCGCCTACTAAGAGGTCTCATCTCACGATGGCTTCCCTTTCCCTCCTGATCCCATCACACCCTTCACCTTGCACTCTCTCAAGGTTTCTGCGTCTCCGGCTCCTTCCGTCTGGAACTCCCACCTACCCTCTGCACTTCAACCAATTTAATCCCTACTCAGGCTGAGGACAATAACTCACATCACTTTCCCAGAAGAACACTCTCTCCAGAGGGAATCAAATCTCTTTGTTAAAATTTCTACAGCTCCATGTCCTCTAGTCCTTAGCAGTTGATATTTCTAGGCTTCAATTAACATCGCTCTCCCTGACTATACTGCTGATACTGATAAGACAGGGACCACATATGTTTGAAACCTAGACTCTAAGCATAATATCTGATATAAATATTCAAATATTTGTTGAATGAGTGAGAAAATGAAAAAATTAATTAATGAATTTTCCAATAGGCCAAGATTACCTGCTAAGAAAATAAGTCTACAGAATCAAAGGAAGAGGTGCAACATTTTGATGTCATCTGACTTCTCCCGGAAGCCAGAGTTTCTCCAAGTACCTAAGGTCTCTCACATGTCACTAGGTCACAGAACATATGTCAGCCTTAGAAGAGCCCTCAGATCTTTTGGGTCAAAGGGAGGAATATTTAAAGTAGGAGTCTGATCAAAGTAGGTTAATGGAAAACCAAGGCAAGGAGATCAACCACAGCATTCAGAAAGATATTAAAAAGGTGGATGGGGCACAAACCAGACAGAGGAATAAACTTGAAAATACACTGTTTTCCAAAGATATTGCTAAAAATACAGTTAACTGGTCAGATTGAGACCAACTGGTCTTTGATATTAGAAGCAAATATTCCTGCCAAAACCACCAAGCTGGAAACCCCATCACTTAGCAATCATTCAATCAACCCATCATCAACTCAAGATGTCCTGCCTACATAAAAACAGAATTAGTAAAAACTAAAGACATGAAAAGAAGCAACCCTCTTAACCATACAGAGGACTTCATTTTGCTAAAGATCACAACAAGGACTGTTCAGGAAACAAAAGGTGATGACTTGAGAAACCATGTGGTTCGAATCTCGAACCCAGAATCTTGAAAAACATGCTGGGCATATGTGTATGCATGCCCCAAATCTTGATGGGATGAAGAAATGGAGGAGAAGGGATTACAACACCATCACGTTCTATTGAGGGGTGCATTCTTCCTCTCTGTCTCTCTCCAGTGAGTGCACACACCCTTTGGGAATTTAAAGAAAACCATGGCCTCTCAGAGTTGATCCCTTAAGTTCATTAACCAATAATTCACTTCGGAGAATGCAATTCCACCCAAGTTACTTCCATAGCAGACAAGAATGGTCCTCCAGATCTGAATGCCCTCAGATTTGCCTTTCTGAGTGTATTAAAATCTCGAAGTCTATTTGTTTTAGTTGCTCCTTTCAGTGCCCCTAGAGGGAGGTAGATTAGCACTAACCTTTCTGAGAGAATCTTTTGCGTTTGAAACAATGGCTTTAAGTGCATATTCAAAGAACTCCTTTACTTAAGACAGCTCTGTGGCATCCCTAAACTGATCTCACCAAGGCCCCTGTAAGTCAGTATGACCTGTGCATGACAGGAACTTCAAATAAATCAGTACAAGACATCAGAGGTAGAGTTTTGGAGATAGAAAATATGTACAATTCTTTAAAAAATGTGTATTATCAAAGGTGGTATTATTTCATACTTGCTTTAGCATTGGCATTGTTGCCTGTCTTCCTGGACCCTGCACAATATCAGTTATTATAAAGCTTTAGATCTGACAATATAGAAGGCTCAAACTGATAACTTTTGGGCTTTTTCATCCTGTACTTCTGTGATTACTGATGAAATTGAACATCTTTTCACAATCTTTTAATGATTTATTCTTCTATGATTACCTGTTCAAGTTCTTAATTCAATTTTTTGCCTATGCATATTATTTTCTGATCCATTTTAAGGCAAATCAACCATCGTCAAATATATTGCAAGCTATTTTTAATTTTTTATTATTATTTTAATTCGATTTATAATGTTTCTACAGGATGGCAGTATTTGCCTTTAGAAAAAAAAGAGAGTTTTATTATTCAATAAATATTAAATGATACTGCAATGCACATCACAGAAAATCTACTAAAGACACTGCAAAGACAGACTCTAATTTAAAGTTAAGCTTTTCCTTAAAAGCTTAACTTAACCTTCAGTGTCTGGTTTTCTGTAATGCTTCCTTATCCCAAGATTTTAAAAGTACTCACCAGTATTTTCTTCTAGTACTTATACGTATTAATCCTTGACATTTCAAAAAGTTCTTTGAAACTTTTAATAAGAATAATAAGTGAGAGGGCAGCAGGTTGTATGGTAGTTGAGGCACTAGGCTCCCACATGGTCAACTGTGGTTTGAGTCCTAGACCTGGTGGCTTATTTTCTCACTTTCTCTCTCTCTCTCCATTCTTGCTCTTGCCCTCGCTCTGTCTCTCTCTGGTGAGTGTACAAGCCCTGTAGTAAGCATTTAATTATTATTAAAATAATAATAATGATAAATAAATAATTATTTTTAAAAAGAATAAGTTGAAAAAGAATTTTTAATTAAAAAGAATAAGTTGGATTTAAATTATTCTCTCTTCAATCCAAATAAGCTATATTATTATCATTTATTAAATAATCCCTCTTCATGCCATTGATTTTAATTGACTCAGTTACATTCCTTTTCCTTATCTGCCTAGTTCTTTTTTTTTGGGGGGGGGAGATTTTCACTATAGGGCATGTGCGCTCACCAGACAGAGAGAGACATAAAGACAGAAAGCAAGAAATCACCCCCCAGGGGGAATGGTCACACCGCAATCCCCTCTCCTCCATTCTCCTCTCAGGATCTTGGGCATGCATGCACACGTGCCCGGTGTGAGTTTTAAGCCACCGGGTCCAGGACGCGAACCGCAGTCAACTACGTGGGAGTCCAGCGACATGGCCATTACACTAACTGCTGGTTCCCCCTTATCTACCTAGTTCTGTTGCTGGAGTTTCTTTTTTGCTCTTTTGAATATCTATTCTTACATCACTCTCAAAGTGTGTAAGTACTCTAATTTTATATTTTAATATCTTATAGCAAAACATCTCATTTCTTTCCTAAAAATTTTCTTAGAACTTTATTTTTGAATCAAATTAAAAGTAATTTTACTAGACTCCAAAAAGACTCCTATTGGTATTTTGATTGCAATTAGATGAAACTTTAGGATTTGGGAAAGGAAAATAGGCATATGTACAGCTTCCTATCTGATTGCAAGGCATTACTCCTCTATTCGTGCCTTATATTCTACAGATTTTTAAGGCTTCCTCTTTATGATACTGTATGTTTTCTCAGTGTTGTATATTTGCTTGATATGGACACTAAAGCTTTACTTCTGCTACATTTATAACTTGCTATAAACATGATATTTATCATACTAATCGTCATTGTACATATATAACATTATATATGTGTTACACATCATACAGATTGTGTATTTTATATGTAATATGCAGGTGTACTAAATATATTAATTCTATTTATTTTTATTTCTTTATAATAGGAAAACTTAATGATTTATTTTCATTCAAGCCAGTTTGTTTGAGGGTTCCAAATATAAGGGTATCACCATAAAGCATTATTTTGCCCCATCCTTTTAAACCTAAGAAGGATATTGAATTATCCCAAATACCATAAGCTAATGGCTTTCCATGACTAACTCCTTCACCCACTGTTAGGAAGTATTAGACACTAAAATCAGATGACTCTGGAGTTTATCTCATTATATTTTTTCTGACTCAATGGAAATGATGCAATGCCCTCTGCAAAGCCACAATGACAAAGGGGGCTCCCAATCTCCTGGATATATCCTGAGAATGGCCCTATCTGAAGTGTGTGAAATTACTTATATGAATATACTGGGCAGTGGATAGGGGAAAGTAAGCAATCCATACTCCATTTCCACACATGGCTAATCTCTTAAAAGAATTAAGGGCCAAAAAAATGAGAAGGTACAATATGAATGGTTGGCAAAAAAATGTGGCATTGTATATTAAATGTTCTTTTAGGGACCAGCAGTTGGTGTAATGGCTATGTTGCTGGACTCCTCTGTCGTCT
>NW_006159688.1:1209767-1212400 GCF_000334495.1 Tupaia belangeri chinensis | reverse complement strand
TGTGGCATGGCTATCCCCCCCTGGGGGGTGATTTCTCGCTTTCTGTCTCTCTGTCTCTCTCTGTCTTTCTGGCGAATGCACGTGCCCTATAGCAAAAACCTCTCTTTTAAAAAAAAAGGTTAAAAAAAGCTCTTTTAAGAAAGGTTATGAATTCATAGAGCACCTTAGAGAAATAAAAAGTTCAAGGTAGACAATGAAACACTCACACAGTAGACTAAGTGTGGGGGGAGTAAGTTCCCACCAAAGCAGCTGCGCTGTAGTCAGCAAATCGGTGGAGCTGCCGTGCAAAGGGGAAGTGGCACTCACTGAGTAATTGCCATATGCCAGTCATCTTGCTTCATTTTTTCCCTTTACCAAAGGTCAAATATTGGTGACTCTCAGATTAACTTGGCTTAGTCTGTTTTATAGTTTGGATCACCGTTTGTCCCCCAAAGTTTCATGTTTTGGAATTTGATTTGGGCAGATGGTGAGACCTCAGGGACAGAGAGTGGTTAATGGTGTTTGCATCATGGAGCCAACACTCTCATGACTAGATTAATGATATATCTCTCTAGACCTGTTGAGATTTAGACTGCATGAGGTTAGTTCTCACGAGAGCTGGTTGCTGTAAAAGAGAGAGATCAAGCTGCTGGCTCGCTCTCTGTTCACACCTGACATCCATTCTCTGTGCTTCTCGTGGCCGTTCTATAGACCCAGGCCTTTGGACTTTCCAGCCACCAGAATCATGACTCTGTAAACAAACCTCCACCTTTATAAAATCACCCATGCTCAGGTTATTTCTGTGAGCAGCACAGTAACAGCTAAGAGGGTATGGACATTATTATGTTTCTGTTGTTGTTTTATTTTTAGCTAGCTTTTTTTGTTTGTTTTTTTGTTTTGTTTTGTTGTTGGTTGTTTTTGTTTTTGCTTTTGTTTTTGTCTTGCTATAGGGCACATGTGCTAGCCAGAGAAGGAAAATGAGAAAGAGCCCCAGGGAGACACCTTACCCACCACGTCACTAACTGGGAAAAAATGTTTTAAGTAGCAACAAATATTAAAAACTAGGAAATTCCATATTAAACTTGAAGGTATATGCATTCTCCTGTAAATTAGAAATGTACATTTAAGCTTGGGCTAGATATGGACTATACTTTCAAAACATAGTATAAGCCCTCCCAGTCTACCTCAGTTTTCATCATTCTCTATTTATGTTACCTACCTAGACTCTATTGATTTCGAAAAGTTGCATATTGTTATAACTCTATCTTCTAAAAACAGAAGATATATAAGTAAATATAGAAGATTTATATAACTTTCCACAGATGAAATTAAATGGGGGGGGTGGGGAAATCAATGGAAATGCTTTCTTTCTCTTTAGAATCTTTCAAGAATGAAGTCTCCTGACTTTGGAACTCTGATTAGGGTCACCACTGTCTCTCTTCACCAGTCTCTAATTCCCATTCTGGAGTTAGTGGGCTTCTCGCCTTTAAGAGATGATGTAAAGAGTAAGAATATTTCTTGTATTAAAGGAATGAACTCATTTTAAGTGAATGTAGATATGAAAAAGAGAACATAAATATGCAAACCACCCTAACTAATGCAAAACCATTGCATATCTCCATTTCTGAACCAGAAACTCCATTAGTGGCACCATTTTCTGAATTTCACAGCCTATGGTTTCCATTCTTGAGTTAAAGAGGGTTTTGTGTGTGTGTGTGTGTGTGTGTGTGTGTGTGTGTGTGTGTAAGGGGGTGGTGGTTGGGAGCACATGGGGAGTATGAAGATACTATTAATATATGAATGATAATGCAAATGGAAAGTATTTTCTATGAAAGTGACGGATTCATTCGTTTCAAATAAGTGATAGATATGAAAGAGGGAGAGAAGAGAAAAAAGCAGAGAGGGAGAAAGGGAGAATGAACAAGCAAATTGTCACCAGCTTTAGCCTGAATTAAAGCAGAAATCCTTTCTGGTTTTCATTACTAAAATACAAAGCAGTAGCTCTGTTGGGACAGCAAGCTTGTATGTGTTGCTCACCTGTTATCTGGTTTCATATGTGTCCATCTCTGCCCTGTGCTGTTGGAGCTGAAAGTCTAAAAACTAGATTTTCTAAGTATCCTTTTCAGGCTTTGCTAGTAGAAGGTACTGGCAGAGATTAGAAGTCCTCTACCTTGTTATTTTCTAATGATCCATATTCAGACTATCCCTAGTGACTAAGATTTGCTAATATCAGATGTGGCATAGGGTTACACAGAACCTGAATCTAATAGTTGAATTAAAGGGATCAGTAGGTGGCATTGGGGTTGAGGTGCTGCTTCCACATGGTCAACTTCATGATCTGAGTCACAGACCCAGCAGCTTGAGAATCACTCGGTATGTGAGAGCGTATGCTCAGAGTCCTGAGTGGAGAATGGAGAAGGGATTGCTGCATGCTACACACTGCCCCCCTCCCACAAGGGAGTGGTTTCTAACTTTCCCTCTCTCTAACTGTCTCTCTCTGGTGAGTGCATGAGCCCTTTAGCAAGAAACTTTTCAAAAAAGTTTAATTAAAAATTCTTCAAAAGGGGGCAGGCAGGTAGCATGGTGGTTAAAGGTGCTGGATTCGAATCCCACATGGCCGACCACGGTTTGTGTCCCGGAAATGGTGGCTTGCT
>NW_006159688.1:1187454-1209754 GCF_000334495.1 Tupaia belangeri chinensis | reverse complement strand
TCCCTTTCTTTCTCTGTCTGTCTGTTCAAATTTTAAAAAAATAATAGTAACAAATTGAATTAAATAAATAATTTTTAAAGATTCTTAGATCCACAAAGTATGTTTCAGGATTATGGTAATTCCTGATTATGGTATTAACTAGAGAGCAGTCATTGATATATAAGAATGGGATTTCCTCAAAGGGATTTCTAAAGACTTAGTTCCTAAAATGCAAAGAACAAAGATTATTCTATTGATCTTTATTATTTTTTAATAATTATTTATTGGGGGCCCCCAATAAATGGGGCATGGTGGTTAAAGGACTCCCATATTGCCGACCGCAGTTCAAGTCTCGGACCTGGTGGCTTGCTTTCTCACTTCCTCTCTCTCTCTCTCTGTCTCTCTCTGATCAAACTGGAAAATAATAATGGTAATAATAATAAATAAAGCTAAACAAAATAATTCTTTAAAAAAAAGAATTATTTATTTAGTTTTAGTTTACTATAGGACACACACACTCAGCAGAGAGAAAGAAAATGAGAAAACACGCCACCAGGTCCAGGACTCAAACCATGGTAGGCCATGTGGGAATTCAATGCCTTATCACCATGCCACCTGCTAGCCTCAGTCTCCTCTGATCTTAAAGAAAGGTGTAGGAGTATTCTCCTAGAGCTGTTCCCAATAACCATATAGGCCTGCAGAACAGAGTATCATCACACTTTCTACTCTGTCTCCTTGTTGACCCAATGGTGTTTACTTCCATCATGACTACTAAATCTTCCTTAAAGGAATTAAACTATTAACTGTATCAGATTATTCTGTTTCTACTGAATTTAAAACATGGTATACACACAAGTAAGAAAACTGTTAAACAATAAAATGGTACTGCCTGTGTTTGCCAATTTTGAGAAAAATATCTGTGAGGAATTAAAATAAAAAAATATAATTCGGGACCAGCAGTTAGTATAAAATGACTATGTCTCTGGACTCCCATGTAGTCGACCGCGGTTCAAGTCCCAGACCCGGTGGCTTAAACTCACGCCAAACGCGTGTGGTGCATGCCCAAGATCCTGAGAGGAGAATGGAGGAGAGGGGATTGCAGAGTGGCCATCCCCCCGAGGGGTGATTTCTTGCTTTCTGTCTCTCTGTCTTTCTGTCTCTGTCTTTCTGGCGAGTGCATGCGCCCTATAGCAAAAACCTCTCCAAAAAAAGAAAAAAAGATATATTCACTTCTGGCTTCGCTTCATACTAGCGATGTGAATGTGTCAATTCAACCTCTTAGTACTTATTCTCTTATATGGGAAATGAACTTGGTAAAGATGCTTTGTAGAAGTGTAGAGTTATACCAATCAGTGTTATTTGGGTTCTATATCCAAACTATATAAGAACAAAATAATATAACAGGCATACACTCACCACTCAACTTCAACATATTTTATAATTTTATGTGTTCGTTTCAGATATATTTTAGAAATAAAACAGGGGTGACCTCCATGTACTTTGACTTAATCTAATTCTCCTTCTTTCCTCTTTTGAAAGAGCAAGCATCACTCCCATAAATGGTTTTACACTTTTACTAATTTATACGTGCAGATAGCATTAATTTTACAAATACAGCACATTCATATGTTTTAACACTTTACAAATTTTGTCACACTGGATATGTCATTCTGTAATTCATCTCTTCTATTACTTAAATGACAGATATATGGCTTATTCCTTTTATCTGCTGCATAAAAGTTAACATTGGAACACAGGTTATTCTAAAAGTTTTCCTTCTATTAACTCATTTACTCATTGACACAATCCTGGGAGGTCAGTACTTTATTCCTCAATATTGTAGATTGTCAAGTAATGTATGAAGGAGTTAAATAACCTGCCCTGAGCCATAACGGTAAATGGCATGGAACCTGAATAGATTCTGAAACCAAGATAAAGGCTCATGACTCAAGATTAGTTTAAAAGGAGTATGGTAAATACAATGGCTAAAAATCGAGAGTTCCAGGTATGAAAGTATCCTTAACAAAGGGTCAAATGAACACAGTTATCAGAAACATAATATAAATTATTGCACGTGCCCTGTAGCAAAAACCTCTCCAAAAAAAAGAAAAAAGAAAAAAAAAAGAAAGATAATACAAATTACAAAAATAGACAAATACAAAATATTTGCTAATGTTTGGATTCAAAAAGAAATAAATAAAAAATAAAAGCTGTTTATTAAAAAAAAAGGGGGGGGAGAGTAGATGAGAACCACTCACCTTTCTGAAAATCCTGCGTTAAACTCTATTTTTCAACCTCATCTCTATTGAACGTAACATGTTTGAGCCAGCAGGTGGTATGGTGGTTAAGGCACTAGATCCCACATGGCCGACTCTATGGTTTGAGTCCTGGATCTGACAACTTGAAAAACATGCCCAATGATTGTGCCTGCATGCCCAATGCACAAACTACTGACAAAGTTGACACAGAAAACACATATTATTAACACACTGACCAGTAAATATGGAGTATCTACTTTGTGTCAGGGATTTGAGGGAAAGGTTAAGAGGCTGAGACATCAAGGGACCAGCAGTTAGTGTAATGGCTATGTCGCTGGACTTCCATGTAGTCGACCCTGGTTTGAGTCTTGGACCCAGTGGCTTAAATTTATGCCAGGTGCATGCGCGTGCGTGCCCAAGATCCCGAGAGGAGAATGGAGTAGAAGGGATTGTGGCGTGACCATTCCCTCCCCCCCCAGGGGGGTGATTTCTCTCTTTCTGTCTCTCTGTCTCTCTCTCTTTCTCTGGAAAGCACACCTGCCCTATAGCAAAAATCTCTCTAAAAATAAACAAAGAAAGACAGAAAGAAAGAAATATAACATTCAATATTACGGTATTTTCCCATTGTGTTGTGATTAAATACATTATTAGTCAAGAGTCTATAAGCTGTAGATAAACAGTAGAAAGTAGAACTATATGCTTTTTACTTTTCTTATTAATTAGTTACAGTAGTCACAGTATACAGAGTATGAACCACCAAAAATCCATTCCTTCACAAAACAAGATAATTGGCAATAATAGTCAAGTTTAACTTTTTTAAAACCCCAGAAATTAATTTAATGTTTCCAACAATCTGAGGAGTATTATTCATGAAAAATGGTAGGATCTCAGTGAGAACAATGAACTTTGTGGCATTTTAATTTCCTCTATTCCAATTCCCTGCCTCCCCTGCCCATCAAGTATACAGAAGCCATGAAAGCCAAAGCCTAACAGAACCCTGAGGGATCAGAATGGCTTGGACCCTTCCTGCTCAAAGATCCATCTCCAGAGAAGTAGCAGCTGCATTTTTTTTGCATAAATTATTACTTTTTAATTTTTTTAGAGAGAGTTTTTTTGTTTTTTGTTTGTTTGGTTGGTTGGTTTTTACTATAGGGTATGTGCACATGCTGGAGAGACAGAGAGACAGAAATCAAGAAATCACCCTCCAGGGGGGATGGACACACTGCAGTTCCCTTGCCTCCATTCTCCTCTCAGGATTCTGGGCATGCATGTACATGTGCACAGCTTGAGTTTTAAGCCACTGGGTCTGGGACTCTAACTGCAGTCAACTACATGGGAGTCCAGTGACGTAACCATTATGCTATCTGCTGGTCCCTTATCACCAACTTCTATTGAGCATTCAAAGATCAAAGAAAATCCAATTTTACCCAAACTGTTCAAAAACTTGACAAGAAATACAAGTAAAGATAATTACAGACTAATCCTATTCAGGGGCATAGATGTAACAATCAGAAATAGGGTACAAGAAAATCTGGGACCAGCAGTTGACATAATGGTTCTGTCGCTGGACTCCCATGTAGTCAACCACGGTTCGAATCCCAGACCTGGTGGCTTAAACTCACGCCGGGTGCATGTGTGTGCGTGCCCAAGATCCTGAGAGGAGAATGGAAGAGAAGGGATTGTGGCATGGCCATCCCCCTGGGGAGTGATTTCTCACTTTCTGTCTCTCTGTCTCTCTCTTTCTGGCATGTGCACATGCTCTATAGCAAAAACCTCTCAAAAAAAAAAAAAAAAGGTACAAGAAAATCTATCTTTACATCAAACCTTCCTAGGAGTTTTCTTTCTCTGAATTCCCCCAGTAAAGTCTATCTCTGGTATAAATTACTATCCACTTTATCTCATTGCCTTTTTCTTCAAAGGAAGAAAGGAAATCCCAATTTACCAATATCTAAGTTTTAGCTATATATCTATTGTACAGTTGTGTGAATTCTGGCAACTTGTTTACCAGTTTTACCTTTAGTCATTTAATGTAAAAAAACTGTGAATGATACCTTCTTTATAATGAGTGTTCCTAGACTTTAGGAGATATAAGAACTAAAAAAGAATTAAGAGTTCTTGAAAAGTAGTAACTATATACATATATATATATATATATACTCTCCTTCCTGATGGAGTACAGGCACCTGGCAACCAACCCAAATCATGGCTCCCGTTAGACTTCAAAGAACCAAACTCAGGTGTCATAGAAATAATCAGGTTCTTCATCCTCAGCCTTGGTAGCACCTCTCTTGCACTGACTACATGCTGTGCATATAGAAGATGAGATCTAGGGGTTAGTTTATTACTTGACGTGATCACAGTTCTTACCTCCCTTTGAATCCCACACACAGTGACAGGATAATTAAACGCATGTCCATTCTCAGTTACTTTGGTTATGGGACCGCCAATTCCCAAAGACACTTCATCAGAATGTAGAAAGTGATCTTGACCAAATAGAACTTGGTCAGCTACAGCCCAGAACATAGGGAAAATACATCATACTGACACTGTAGAAATAACAATAACTAAATAATAAATAAAAGAAAATGAGATTCAGATAGAAAGGACAATCGAGATGAACATAGCCTATTATTTAAAAATATATATACATATACACCTCTTTTTTAAAAAAAAAAGATATATTAATTTATTTATTATTATTGTTCTTAATGTGAGTAGAGAGAGAGAGAAAGTGAGAAAGAAAGCCGCCAGGTCTGGGACTTGAACCATGGTCAGCCATGTGGGAGTCCAGCATCTTAACCAGCATGCCACCTGCCAGCCCCTAAACATATCATATATATATATATGCCTCTTAATAATCTTAATACAGTGTAACCATTCAGACAAAACTATAACAATTCTTAAGGAAAGATTAATTGCAGATCAGTCCCATGCAGGCCTATCTATCTGAGAACAACCTCTGACTCCTCTCAGCCCTGTTTCCTTAGGAACTATAGCAATAAACTAATTGTGGGATACTGTCTCAGCTTAGTTTGCTGTGTGGAGCTGCCTCTGCACTAGGAGAACCTCGAACTGGTGTGCCTGCCCTGGGTCTCCACGATTACTCCAGTGTGAATGCTTGGTGGGATGTTAAAGCTGCAGCTTCCATGACTTCTCCCTCTCATACATGGCAGCCTTATACTTCTCATACAGGTGGCTGCTGTACTTGCCTGTGCAATGGAGATCTACAGCACATGTGTCTCTGCCCTGTACTCATCTATAAGGCAAAATAAAGAGAGTCTTAAATTAAAGCTCATTCATGTCTGGTGTGTCTGTCAATTCACATTATGATCCATACGTGTGGTGCAATGATGGCATTTCCTTACTTTGCCCCATTAATTCTACCAGGAATATATCTGAAAGACATTTTTAGGAAATATGCAAAGATGAGTCCTACAAATAAAGCTATCCATCAATATATTTCCATGATAATTAACTACTAGGAATTACAAAATGGTAACTTTTTTCTATGTAGCATTTTTATTCAGTAACTTTTTAAAGAAGGAAAAATAGTTTAGGTCAGAAAAGATTACTATAAAATAAACCACTGGTGTGACACATGGATAAAGTAAGTATAATAGATAATATAAAAGTAAGTATAATAAAATGATAGATGTGGGAACCAGCAGTTAGCGTAATGGCTATGTCGCTGGACTCCCACGTAGTCGACCGCGGTTCGTGTCCCGGACCCAGTGGCTTAAAACTCACGCCGGGCGCGTGTGCGTGCGTGCCCAAGATCCCGAGAGGAGAATGGAGGAGAAGGGATTGCGGCGTGACCATCCCCCCTGGGGGGTGATTTCTCGCTTTCTGTCTCTATGTCTCTCTCTGTCTGTCTGGCGAGCACACGTGCCCTACAGTGAAAATCTCTCAAAAAAAAAAAAAACAGAGAAATAAAATGATAGATGTTAAGAGATAACAACATTATGACTTAGAAAGATAAAGAAGTGAGAAGAGTGCTGAGATGGCTACTGAACTTGAGCTGTGAGATATTGCTTTCAGGGGCTAGAAATGAAGATCATCTGCTGAGACTTCTCCCTCCAGAGTCATGTCTAGTGGGTAGGGCTATCTTTATATCTTTCTCTCTGTCTCTCTGTGTCTCCCTGTGTCTTTTAATTATTTTTCATTTTTTTAAGGTAAAGTATTCTCTGGGCTCTCAAGCCTCTCCTTTATTGTGCTAATTTGTGCTTTTCCCCATCCCATTTAGGAGAGGCACAAACCCAGGCCCAGTCTGAGATGGCTACTGAACTTGAGCTGTGAAATACTGCTTTAGAGCAATTTTCATTTTTTGCTTTTAAAATTAAAATATAAAACTTTTTACCATCTTTTTGATTTTATTCTTTTTCTTTTTTCCTCTTCTCTAATTCTTTTCCTTTTTCCTTTAACTTCATTCCTTGGCTGCTTAGCCTCCACGCACTGAGTGTCCAGACAGGTCCAAGTGAACTGTATCCAAACATCTGAATACAATTAGGGTCAGAATAGTCCTCAATTACCACTGAATCTGACACACAAAGAGTGAAAAATGGAACGTAAGAGAGACTGCAGATCGCCTCCTTCAGCACACTGCTGAATGCTCAGATTGAACTTCAAGAATTAGAAAGAAACCCACAATCCATTAGATGGCCAGAAATCACTGCAGGGTCAGAAGAAATATGAGAAAACAAGAAAATACCTCTCCTCCAAGGGAAAATAATAACTCCTCTTCATCCTCAGATAGTACAATGGAACTCGCAGAAGTGTCAGATAAAGAATTTAGAATATTCATAGTGACAAAGCTAACATAGATGGAAGAGAAGAGAGACAATGAACTGCAGAAGAGGCAGGAGAAAGGAGCTGATGAATTCCAGGAGATGAGGAAATTCTTGCAAGATCTGAAAGAAAAAATATACACCATAAAAAGAATCAAGTAGAACTGTTAGAGATGAAGTCTATAACACAAGAAGTCAAAACCTCCTCAAAAGCATTAAAAGCAAAAACCATACAAAAATCAAATCTCAGATGTAGAAGATAGAATTGCTGGCCTAGAAAAATCCACCATGAAGACTGAGAAAATTGCCAAAAAAATGACAATAATATGTGAGAAATACTAGATACCATCAAACGTCCAAACATCCAGATAATTGGTATCTCAGAAGGCAAAGTGACTAATAAGGGTATTGATAATCTATTCCATGAAATCCTGGAAGAAAACTTTCCAAACCTAAGGAGGCATGCAAAGATCTAGTCCCAAGAAATACAAAAGACCCCAAATAGAATCAACCCAAGAAGATCTCCAAGACACAATATAGCCAGATTGACCAAAATCACAAAGACAAGATACCAAGATTGGTAAGACAGAAACGTCAAGTTACCTACAAAGGATATCCCATCAGGCTAACAGCGGACTTCTCATAGGAAACAATGGAAATAAGGAAAGAATGGGAAAATATATTCAAAGTGTTAAGGGAAAAGCAAGAATACTGTACCCGGCAAGATTATCCTTCATATGGGAAGAAAAGACAGGGACATTCTCAGATAAACAAAACCTGAAAGAATTTACCAACACCAGACCAGCTCTCCAAGAAGTTCTGAAGGGAGTGCTATACCAGAAAAACTGAATACAGACACACAGAAATAAGAGTTCAAAAACAGCTAAGAAAATGGCCAACTTAATTGTAGGGACAAGTCTGGAGTTGAATGTTATATCCCAGAATTTAATTGGGAAGATCAAACTACAACAAAAGATAGATTAAGTACATGAGACTGATCTGGTGAAATAAAATTTTATGACTTTTGACTAAAACATTACTGATTTTCTTCTAGGTTTTGTTTTCCAGATGTAAGGATTTTTGTCTTGTCTTGGGCTGCCGATAGGTTTATGTACCTATTATTTGAACAGAATTCTAACCTGTTTCCTGGCTTCAAGTTTTAAGCAAAACTCTCTTAGCATTTCTTCTATCTCGATTTATTAAAGCTAAAACTGCTTTTCTTGAAATTAAAAAATATATTTTAAAAATATCTATTTAATGACTACAGTAAACTATATAGCATCAGCTAGGTGCTACTTTATACTATATTCATTCTACTCAGAGTTTCATGCCTAAATCAGATATGTAGTCGCAGATATGTATATATTGGCTGAACTTGTTATTGAAAGTAGTTAGATTATGTGAGATATTTTGTGAAGCAATAAAACATGGGGGGAGAGGGGAGGAATGGAAAGCAACTGTAGGCACCAGAGAGAGTGTGGGAGGAGGGTGGGAAATGGCAGAGGGTGAGAAATAGGGGGAAAAAATATATATACATATATATATATACGAAACTAGAAATGGAAAATTATTGATAACATGTATGATTAAGTCACTTCGCAGTATATTCTGGATGGGAAATCACATTTTGTATGCTGTGATGATGCTCAGTGAATGAATGTAAAATTAATTTAAAAATTTAAAAATTCAAAAAAAAAAAGTGAGAAGAGAAAAATATTAAGAAATTTCTCTCCACAGCCTGAATTAGAACCAACACAGGATCATTAAGAAGTCACCAGCAGATAGCCAGATTATGAGTGGGAGATTAGGGTGGGACATACTGCATCATCGAAAAAGTCACTGGGACCAGCAGTTAGCATAATGGCTATGTCACTGGACTCCCATGTAGTCGACCGCGGTTCGCATCTCAGACCTGGTGGCTTAAAACTCACACCAGGCACATGTGCGTGCGTGCCCAAGATCCCAAGAAGAGAACGGAGGAGAAGGGATTGTGGCGTGACCATCCCCTCTGGGGGGTGATTTCTTGCTTTCTGTCTCTCAGTCTCTCTCTGTCTGTCTGGCAAGTGCACGTGCCCTATAGAGAAAACCTCTCCAAAAAAAGAAAAAATGAAAGAAAAAGAAAAAGTCACGTGTTTTTCTATGCAAAAATGTGTCATGACTTTTCCCATAAAACAATAGAAGAGCAAATTGAAACTTTAAGTACTGAAATAACATTCCTAAGGTAGGATATATAGAGCTATACAGTAGGAAACATCTACCTCTAGCTGGAAGAATTTTAAAATGGCTCTTTCCCAGGCATAAGTATAAATAAGATAAATCACTTGATTTAGGGGAAGATGGAGGACAAAAGAGAGAAAACAATACTACTATAAAAGAAAAACAGATGGACAAGTCACTTCTACTTTAAATAACAAACAATAAAAAGTCCAGGAAACCCAGAAATGACACTTTCAAACAACAAAACTTGAGATGTAACTCTTGTACCTGACTCTTGCCCAGAAAAAAGCAAAATCAGGGGACCAGCAGGTGGCATGGTGGTTAAGGTGCTGGACACTCCCACATGGCCGACTGTGGTTTGAATACTGGACCTGGTGGCTTGCTTTCTCACTTTCCCTTTCTTTCTCTCTCTCTGTGTATCTCTCTCTGGTCAAATTAAAATAAATGAATGAATAAATAAAATTAAATAAATAATTATTTTTTAAAATCACATACAAAAGGAAAGTCAATTGTAACCTACAAAATGCTTCATCATAGTGTCAGCTGCCAACTACAGGAAATTGGAAGTGGCTGCCCTGATTTGGGGAATTTTTTATAGCGGATACCACACCCTAGCTGACTGCATTTACAAATCACTTTTTGTATTTTCCAGGAATATTTTTCTTTTTTTGCTGATCTAAATTGCTTAAAGTTTGAAAAATTTACCACATATAAGTAACAAACATGGGGCCAGCAAGCACATGGTGTAGCAATTAAGACACTGGACTCTTGTGTGGCTGCCTGCAGTTTGGGTGAGTCCCAGAACCAAGAACTTGAAACTCACACGGGTGCATGTGTATGTGCATGCCCAAAACCAGAGAGGAGAACTGAGGAGAAGGGTTTGCAGCACGATCATCCCCCTGGGGGCTGATTTCTCACTTTTTGTCTCTCTGTCTCTCCAGTGGGCTGTGTACCCTACAGCGAAAATCTCTCAAAAACACCTGTAACGTTTTATATAAGTCACGTTTTGGTTTTTGTTTGTTTTTAATTTAGCCAGAGGGCTCATGTGCTCACTGAATACAGAGTGAGAGAAAGTAGAAAAATGAGATAACATGTCCATGGAACATGGTCACCACACAATCCTTTCTCTTCCATTTCTCTCTCCTTTCTGGATTTTTAGCACACATGCACAGCCCCTTCCATGATTCTCAAGCCACTGTTCTGGGACTCAAATCTTCAGTTTGGCCATATAGGATCCAGCTGCCTTTAAAAATAAAATATGTTCATATATAAACTTTCAATATTTATTCAATAATATTATTATCATTTGGCTGAAGGATCTGAGGTTCCTTTCAGCAAATATTTGACAACCTCTTATGTAGTAGGCATATTGCGTGGTGCAGTAAGGGTCCAACTGTGAGCAGAAATACTTGTCCTTGCCTTGGAGAAACCCATAGCCTGGGCAGGAAGACAAACAGTAAGCCAACCAGTTAAGAAACAGTTCTTCACACAATTAACTGCAATTCTCATAGTTGCTACTAAGGAAAAATACAGAATGTCAAGAGAATAGCTGGCAAGGAAACATGAGCAAGTCTGAGGGTACTAAGAGAACATCCCTGGGGAAGTAGTATTTATGCTGAAAAGTAAGCAGCACCACCCGAGAGTAGGAATTAAGAGAGGAAAACCACATTTGCAAAAGCCCTGCAGCAGGAAGGAACTTGGCACACCAGCAAAACTGAATACTGAGGCTGGGGCGGAATGTACAGGACAGTGAGATGACACTCGAGAGGAAGACAAGGGCCAGAAGGAACTGGTTCTTTACCATCGTATTTTACATCTGGAGTTTTATTCAAAAGACAAAGGAAGACTTCAAGGTTTTAACCAAGAATGAAGATTGTAACTACGTTTAAACATCATAATAACATATCTGTGCAAAGAAAATTCAGAATCTATTTGCAAAGATGAAAAGTCTTAAAGAAATGTATTTCTTTTTTGGGAACCAGCAGTTAGCGTAATGGCTATGTCGCTGGACTCCCACGTAGTCGACCGCGGTTCACGTCCCGGACCCGGTGGCTTAAAACTCATGCCGGGCGCGTGTGCGTGCGTGCCCAAGATCCCGAGAGGAGAATGGAGGAGAAGGGGTTGCGGCGTGTCCATCCCCCCTGGTGGGTGATTTCTCGCTTTCTGTCTCTATGTCTCTCTCTGTCTGTCTGGCGAGCGCACACGCCCTACAGTGAAAATCTCTCCAAAAAAAAAAATAAAATAAAATAAAATAAAAATAAATTAAAAAAAGAAATGTATTTCTTTTTAAAAAAATAAATAAGTAATTACTTATTTGATTTTATTTCCCATTATTATTATTATTATTTTAATTTGCTACAGAGTATGTGTGCTCACCAGAGACAGAAAGAGAACATGAGAAAACAAGCTGGGACTCGAACCGTGGTCAACCATGTAGGAGTCCAGTACCTTAACCACCACACCACCTGCTGGCCCTAAGGCAATGTATTTCAAACTGTGTTCCATGAGAATTCCTTCTATTTAAATGTGATCTATGTTTTAATCAAGTTTGAGAAATGCCACTCTAGCATGTGGGTGAAGAATGGCCTGAAGGAGGTACAGGTGAATATTAAGACACAAATACAGAAGTTATTTTGGTAGTAAAAGAAATAATCACAGTAATCTTGACCAGTGTAGGGGCACTAAAGACAACAAAGAGAAAAAGATAGAATACATAACACTCGTAACTGAGTAAATAAATGATTAAGGAGACAAAGTTACCAGGCACAACATTTAGTCAGATATAATTAAGTTAATGATTATTAGTGAGATAATAATACCTATCAGTTATGTATCTCTTATCATGCACCTGGTACTATTTAAAGCACATCCATATATTAACTCATTCAATTCTCACAAAAACCTAGGAGATAAGAACTTTTGTTTTTGTTTGTTTTTTACATTTTATTGATAAGAAAGCTTGGTGGTTAGGGGCGCTGGATTCCCACATGGCCAGCCATGGTTCGAGTCCCAGACCTGGTGACTTGCTTTCTCACTTTCTCTCTTTCTCTCTCTCTCTCTCTCACTCTGTCCCTCTCTGGTCAAATTAAAATAAATAAATATACAAATAAATAAAGTTAAATAAAAAATAATTCTTTAAAAAAAAAAAAGAAAGAAAGAAAGCTGAGACTCAGAGAAGTTAAAAGACTTACCCAAAGTCACACAGCTACTAAATGATGAAGATGGCCACACTAATAGTCAAGTTTGCAATAGAAAATGTAATAATAAGAGATTTAGCCACTAAAATTATATCAGACTATAACCATAGGTGATCCTACACTAGCCAAAATTAAATGACAGTACTCAATTACCAAAGACAGGTTGTAAGAATTACTATAACTTGCTGTAGAATGAGAGTAACAATAGGAGTGTTTTGGCCCACAAGGATCTATGACATTAGCTAAGGAATCATGAGGTACCTAGGAATGAAATAGTCACTAAAATAGTGCTTGAACTACGTAACTGGAAAAATTCTAGATGTGATGTATTAGTTACCTACTGCTGTATTGGTTACCTCCTACTGTATAACTAATCACACCTAAATCTAGTGGCTTAAAACAATCATATTACAGTTCCATGGATCAGCAATCTCAGCTAAGTTTAGTGAGGCAGTTCTATTGGTCTTGGGTAGAGTTATTCACATGACTTTAGTCAGCTGGTGGCTCAACTAATGCCGAATCATCTAAAATCACTTCACTAAATGTCACACAGTTGGCAGGATGGCGACTAGAATGTTTCGGTTCTCCTCTATGTGGCCTTCCCAGAAAACTAGCTCAGGTTCATAAACAATGTGGGCCACATGATTCAAAACACAGAACCTAGGCCCAGCCACAGTAGCACACACTGGATGCTGCTGTTCAACAGGCTGAGGCTACATGGGAGGACCAGATTCAATTCCCAGTCTGCCCTAAAAAGCTAGACACAATGGTACATGCCCATGGTCCCAGCAACTTGTAAGACTGAGAAAGGCAGGAAGATTGTGACATAATGAGATGCTATCTAAGACATCACACACACTCACACACGCACACACACACACACATACACAACCCAACACCAAAGTGATTTTCAAAATTCCACTTACATTGTATTTCCTAACTTCCTATTGACTCACATAAGTAACATGACTAGACCAAAATTCAAATCTAGGGTTAGGGAAATATTTTACTATTTCAACTATAAATATTTGATAGAGGTATCAGTTTTAGAAATGTTAGCCTATAGGTTTCATCTAAAGCCTTGGGATTAAATAAGATTTAGAAACTGAAATTGAATCATAGATCACTACTTTTAGAAGTCAAATACATTAGGAGAAATCAGCAAGACAGAACCAACAAGAAGGAGTCAGGAAGATAGAAAGAGCTCCAGGAAAGTATGGTGTAATAGCCAAGTGAGGTAAGTATGTAAATAGAAGAGAATAATCAACCATTAGAAGCAAAATAAATTTAAAATCACATTTTTAAGTAGCAAACAATCATGATCTTGATAAAAACAGTTTTAGAAAAACCTGTAGTCATTACACAAAAATATTAAAAGTAACAAAATATTTCACTACAAAAAAGTCTCCAAATAACAGACAGCAAAAGAGAAAGAAATAAACAACAGAACTACAAAAGAATCAGAAAACAATTAACAAAATGGCAAAAGGAAGTCCTTACTTTTCCAAATTACTTTAAGTGGATTAAATTCTCCAATCAGATGTAGAATGGTTGAATGGATTTTTAAAAATCAACATGCAATGATATTTTGCCTATCAGATAAAGTGGTCAATTCATCAAGAAGACATATGATTTTAAATATATTTGAACCCAACATTGGAGCACCTGAATATATAAAGCAAATATTAACAGAACTGAAAGAAATATATAGCCATACAATAAGACTTTAATTCCCCACTCTCAACAATGGATAAGTCATCTACTTAGAAAATCAAAAAGGGCCAAGAAGATCTGAGCAATATTATAGACCAAATGAACTAACACATATATGCAAAACTTTTCTTCCAATAGCAGTAAATACCTATGTTTCTCAAGTACACATGTAACATTTTCTAAGTAGGCCATACGTTGTCCACAAAATAAGTCTTAACAAATTCAAGAAATTTAAAATCATATCAAGTATCTTTTCTGACCACAATGGTTTCTGATCACAGTGGAACTAGAAATAAATAACTGAAGAACAATTGGAAAATTCATGAATACATGGAAATAAAGTAACATACTCCTGGACAACCAATGGGTCAAACAGGAAATCAATAGAAAAATAGATACATTGAGACAACTGAAAATGGAAACAGAACATATGAAAACATGATATGAAACAAAGCAGTTCTAAATAACTACTTTTAAAAAAAAAAGGAAGAAGAAGGGACCACCAGTTGGTGTAATGGCTATGTCGCTGGACTCCCACGTAGTCAACCGTGGTTCACGTCCCGGACCCAGTGGCTTAAAACTCACGCCGGGCCCATGTGCATGTGTGCCCAAGATCCCGAGAGGAGAATGAAGGAGAAGGGATTGTGGTGTGACCATCCCCTCTGGGGGGTGATTTCTCGCTTTCTGTCTCTCTGTCTCTCTCTGTCTGTCTGGCGAGCGCACACGCCCTATAGCAAAAAAGCTCTCCCAAATAAATAAATAAGGAAAATTCATGAATACATGGAAATAAAGTAACACACTCCTGGACAACCAATGAGTCAAACAGGAAATCAATAGAAAAATAGACATATTGAGACAACTGAAAATGGAAACAGAACATATGAAAACATGATATGCAACAAAGCAGTTCTAAATGACTACTTAAAAAAAAAGAAGAGGAAGGGACCACCAGTTGGTGTAATGGCTATGTTACTGGACTCCCATGTTGTCAACCATAGTTCGAGTCCTGGACCTGGTGGCTTAAACTCACGCCAGGCACATGTGTGTGCGTGTGTGCCCAAGGTCCCAAAAGGAGAATGGAGGAGAAGGGATTGCAGCATGGCCATCCACACTGGGGGGTGATTTCTCGCTTTCTGTCTCTCTAGCTCTCTCTGTCTTTCTGGCAAGCACATGCACCCTATAGCAAAAACCTCTCCAAAAAAAAAAAAAGGAAAGAAAAAAGAATGACCTCAAATGAAATAACTAACTTTACATATCAAGGAACTACAAAAAGAACAATCTAAATTCAAAATTATCAGAAAGAAGGAAATATAGGTTAAAGCAGAAATAAATAAAATAATTTAAAAATATATAGAAAAGATCAACAAAACAGAGTTGACTTCTTAAAAAAATAAATAAAATTGACAAACCTGCAGTTAGACAGGAAAAAAGAGAGAATTCGCATAAGTAAAATTAAAAATAAAAGAAGGACACTATTATATCAAAGGGATTAATTCACCAAGAAGGTATAACAATTACAAATATTTATGCACCCAACCCTGGAGCACCCAACACCAGGGCACCCAAGTATATAAAAGAAATATTGCTATAAAGAGAAATATAGACCACAACACATAATAGTCGAGGATGTCAACGCTGCACTGTCACCACTTACAACTCATTTAGATAAAAAGAACAAGAAAGAGGGACCAGTAGTTACCATAATGGCTATGTCGTTGGACTCCCACCTAGCCGACCGCGGTTCAAGTCCTGGACCCGGTAGCTTAAAACTCACGCTGGGTGCGTGTGCGTGCATGCCCAAGATCCCGAGAGGAGAATGGAGGAGAAGGGATTGCGGCGTGACCATCCCCCCTGGGGGGTGATTTCTCGCTTTCTGTCTCTCTGTCTCTCTCTGTCTGTCTGGCGAGCACACACGCCCTATGGCAGAAAACCTCTCCCCGCCCCCCAAAAAAAGAAGAAAAAGAACAAGAAAGAAAGAAAAAGAAATAGAGGGGAAAAAAGAGACACAGGAGTGGGAACCAGCAGTTACCGTAATGGCTATGTTGCTGGACTCCCACGTAGTCGACCACAGTTCGCATCTCGGACCCGGTGACTTAAAACTCACGCCGGGCACGTGTTTGTGCGTGCCCAAGATCCCGTGAGAGGAGAATGGAGAAGGGATTGCGGCGTGACCATTCCCCCTGGGGGGTGATTTCTCACTTTCTGTCTCTAATGTCTCTCTCTCTGTCTGGCGAGCACACGCACCCTATAGTGAAAATCTCTCCAAAAAAAAAAAAAAAGAGAGACACAGGAGCTAAATGATACTATAAATAAAACGAGTCTACAGACATTTATAGAGCATTTCACCAAACAACTATAACACACTTACTTGTTTATATCAGCCCCACCTAAAACATTTTCAAACACTGACCACATAACAGGGCACAAACTTTTACAAATTTTAAAGTACAGAAACTATTGGGTTGTGATGTCATGACGCATTTTTGCATAGAAAAACATACATAAAGTATATTATGACTTTTCTGATGACCCAGTATATCTAGCATCTTTTCTGACCACATGGAATTAAGCTTGAAATTAACAATATAGAAAGAACCTTTTAAAATACACAAATATATGGAAACTAAGCAATTGACTTAAATGACTTCAAACCTATTGAAGAAATGATGATCAAAATTTTAAAATTTCTTAAAACCAATGATAACAAACACAACACTCAATAATCCTTGGAATGCAGCAAAAGCAATACTAAGAGGAAAATTTTAGCAATTATTGTTTACAACAACAAAAATTAAACAGAAGTATGGCAAATAAATAGCCTAAAGATGCATCTTAAGAAACTGGAAAGTGGGGACCAGCAGTTGATGTAATGAATATGTCACTTGAGTCCCATATAGTTGACCATGGTTCAAGTCCCAGACCCGGTGGCTTAAACTCACGCTGAGTGCATGTGCATGCCCAAGATCCCCAGAGGAGAATGGAGGAGAAGGGATTGCTGCATGGCCATCCCCCCTGGGGGGTGATTTCTCATTTTGTGTCTCTGTTTCTCTCTGTCTTCCTGGTGAGCGCACGTGCCCTATAGCAAATGGAATTGAGAATAAAATAACTATATGAAAGATCAATGAAACAAAAAAACTTGTTTTTTGAGAGGACAAATGAAATCAACAAACTATTACATAGAATAATCAAGAAAAACAGAGAAAGGGGCAAGATAAATAAAGTCAGTGATGAAACAGGCAATATTACAATACAAATATACAAAAGATCATTGCTGAGTTTATCCTGACAACTGTTCGTCCATTTTCTCTGTATTGGCGGCCATCTTAATGTCAGCGTAGGCAACCAGCACTGAGAGTCAAACAGAAACAAGAATGTGGCCCCATCTTCTAGGCACAAGCTATTCTTCTGGGGTATATGCACTTTTGACCCTGCCGTTGCAGTTGAGTACCTAGCAACCCCTCTGAAAGGTGTACCTTATGTAACTTGTTTTCTTGCCTGTATAAAAACCCTACTGCCCCACTGAGGGGCACCAGACCCTTACTTGAGTGTCTGGTCACTGTGATGGAGCTTCACCTCCTAATAAACTTCTTTCCTATCCCTTTCAGCATTTGGCTTCACGTTCCTTGGCCTGTTCCTGATATAACAATCATGATAGAATGCTATAAGCAACTATAAGCCAGCAAAGTACTGGAGGAAGCCTAGATGAGATGGACAAACTTCTAGACTGATTCAATATACTTAGATTGAACCAGAAAGAAATAGAAAGCCTGAATAGACCAATAACTAGTGATGAGACTGAATCAATAATAGTCTTCCAACAAAGAAAAGCTCAGGCCCCAATGGCTTCACTTCTGAATTTTACAAAACTTAAAGAATTAACACCCCCAAAAAAAATTTAGAAAAAAAAATTAACCCCAATTCTCCTCAAGCTATTTCTAAAGATCTAAAGGGAAAGAATCCTCCCAAACTCATTCTATGACGCCTCTATCACCTTGACACCAAAAGCAGACAAGGACATAACAGAAAATGAAAACTGGAGATCAAAGTCCCTGATGAATATAGATTCAAAAATCCTCACCAAAATACTAGCAAGTTGGGGCCAGCAGGTGGTGCAGTTTAAGATACAGTACTCCCACACGATCAACCATGGTTTTAGTCATGGACCTGGCAGCCTGAAAATCATGCTAGGCACATGGGTGTGCATGCCCCAAATCACCTAGGAGAATCGAGGAGAAGGGATTGCAGTGTGGCCATCACTCTTAGGGGGTATTTCTCACTTTCCCTCTCTGTCTTTCTCCAGGAGCACATTCACCCTATGGTAAAAACCTGAAATTATAAAAAAAAAAAAAAAACTAGTGAATCAAATCTAACTGAACATTAAAAAGATTATGTCACAGAAAGAAAGATAAAAACCATATGATCATTTCAACTGATGCAGAGAAAGCATTTGATAAAATATATCCCTTTGTGATTATGTTCTCAATAAAATAAATATAGAAGGTACATTTCTTAACACAATAAAAACCATATATTAAAAAACTCATAGCTAACATCAGATTAAATGGGGAAAAGTGGAAAGGTATCCTGCTAAAAACTAAAACAAGGCAAGGTTATCCACCTTCTCCACTCCTTTTTAACATAGTCCCTGATGACCTCACCAATACAATCAGACAAAAGGGTAAAATAAAATGCATTCAAATAGGAAAGGAAGAAATGAAGTTGTCTCTATTTGCAGATGATATGATTATGATAGAAAATCCAAAAAGAATCTATGAGAAAACTCCTAGAAGTAATAAATAAATTCAGTAAAGTGGAAGGATAAAAAATTAATACACAAAAATCCATAGCATTTTTATAAATCAACAATAAACAGACTGAGTCAGAATGGGAAAAAAATCCATTTACAATAGCCATAATAATTAAAATACTTAGAAATAAATCTAACTAAAAAGGTGAAAGACCTCTACAAGGAAAACTATCGATATGAAAAACTGTAGTTCGCTTTCCCATTTGACAAGATGGCAGGAGAAATAGCTGAGAAGCAGGATACTAAGAAGAAACTTGACATCAAGAAGGCTGATACCAATGTCAAAGTTTAAAAAGGGTGATCCCAAAACTTTAAAAAGCCCAAGAAGGGGAAGCCCCATTGCAGCTGAAACCTCATCCTAGTCCATAGCATCAGCAGATAGTCCCAATCTGCCATATATTCCAGAAAGCCTATGTACAAGAGGAAATAATCTGCCACTAAATCCAAGATTCAAAAGAAAGAGGGTTCTTGCCACTGTCACAAAAACAAGAATGGTAGTACCTGGGTGGTTAAACTTCACAAAATGCCCGGGTATAATCCTATTGATTATGTGCCTCAAAAGCTGTTGAGCGATGGCAAAAAGAAAGAAAAAGAAAAAGAAAAAATCTTCAGTCACCATGAAAAAGCTGCAAGCTAGCATCATTCCTGGAACCATTGTGATCACTTTCACTGGATGCTACATAGGCAAGAGAGTGGTTTTCATGACGCCACTAACTACTTGTGGTTTGCTACTTGTGACTGGATCCCTTGTCCTCAATCAAGTTCCACTATATAAAACACACCAGAAATCTGTCATCATCACTTCCACAAAAATTGATATTAGCAAAGTAAAAATCCCAAAACACCTCACTGATGCTTATTTCAAGAAAAAGAAGCTGTGGAAGCCCAGACTACTGCAAGGTGAGATCTTCAACACAGAGAAGGAGAAACATGAGATTATGAAGCAGTGCAAGGTTGATCAGAAAGCTGTATACTCACACATTTTACCCAAAATGAAAACTGTTCCTCAGTTCCAGGGTTACCTGCAATCCATGTTTGCCCTTACAAGTAGAATTTATCCCCACAAGTGAGTATTCTACATTTCTTACCAAGGGCCTAATTAAATAACTGGTGTGTATGTGTGTGTGTTTTACACATACTACATATAAAGAAAAACTGAAAGAAATGGAAAAAAAGAAAAAATAAATTGACTATGATACCAAAAATAATAAAAAATAAAAACCAACTCTTGTTCTTGGACTGGAAGAAATAAAATAATTAAAATGTCAATTTTACCCACATTAATTTACAAATTCAATATGATTTCTATAAAATTACCAGTGGCATTCTTCACAGAAATAGAAAAAGTGATCATAAAATTTGTCTGGAATCATGAAAGACCCTGTATCACAAAGGTAGTATTGTGGACAAAAAATAAACTAGAAAGTATCTCACTACCTGACCTCAAATATATTACAAAGTTCTGACAATCAAGACAGCACATTACTGGCACAAAATTAGACACATGGCCAATAGAACAGAATAGAAAATACAGAAATAAACCCCAAAACATATAGTCAGTTAATTTTTCATAAAGGGCAAAAGCCAATCCAATTAGAAAAGAACATGTTTTCAGCAAATGGTGCTAGAAAAACTGGATGTCCACCTACAGAAAAATGAAAACACACCCTAATCCCTCATCATCAACAAAATCAACTCAAAATGGATCAAAGATCTAAATGTAAAGACACAAACTATAAAATTACTAGTGTAAAACACAGTGGAGACACTTGAAAACATTAGAGTAGGCAAAGATCTCTTAAATAGGATCCCTAAAGTGCAGGCAACAATTCCAAAAATAGACAAGTGGAATTACATCAAGCTAAAAAAGCTCCTGCACAGAAAAGGAAACAGTAAATAGACTGAAGAGACAACCCACAGAATGGGAGAAAATATTAACAAAATATACTTTGGGTGAGTGGTTGAAAACCACAATTTATAGAGAACTCGAGCAGATTACTCACAAAAATTAATAAATAAATAAATAAATAAAAGAAGGGGGGGGGGGAGAATCCAGTTAAAAATGGACAAATAAGCCTGACAACTCTCAAAGGAAGACATACAAATAACCAAAAAGCATATGATAATATGTTCAACACCTCTTATGATAGGAGCAATGCAAATCAAAACCACGAATAGATATTATTATATAACCCCAATCAGAATGACAATGATCAAAAAACTAGAAGGGCAAGTGTCAAATGCTGCTGAGGGGTGGTGAAAAGGAGACTTTTTGCACTATGGGTGGGAATGTAAATTAGTACAGCCACTCTGTAAAATCACATGAAGGTTCTTCAAAAACCTACAAATAGAACTACCATATGACCAAGTAATCTCATCTCTCAGTATTTGCTCAAAGAATAGGAAAACATTCAGAAAACTTGCACATCCATGTTTCTGGAAGTATTATTTCCAATTACTTAGACAAAGAATCAACTAAGTGCCCAAAAACTAATGACAAGGTTGAAAAATATGATATATACATTATGGAATATTACTCTACCATATAGAACAGTGAGATGCCATCATTCAATACAAAGTAAATGAATGTAGAAGATTTAATGCTGAGTGAAATAAGCCAGAGTATGAAAGAAAACCATTGTATATCCCCTCTCAATATATACTGAACATTTTCACTCTGTGGCAGAAATTGAAAGATTCAAAGACATAACAGTAGAGAGAGAAAGTATAGATACCCAAGACTGTTTGATATGAGGGTAGATAGTGAAAGATGGGTGGGACAGACTCAGTTAAAAAAAAAAACATTTAACAGACACAAGAATGTAAAGTTTTTTGTTAAAAATGGTATGTATGGTAATATCCTTGATTTGATTATCGCATACTGCATGAATGTTTTGAAAATCATAGTATATACCATAAAGATGAACAACAATCAAATGTAAATAAACTATAAAATTGGGGGAAAAGTAATTTCTACAAATAATTGGAAGGTATAAACAGAAACACATTGTGATTATTTTTAAGAGAAATTTTTGTTATAGGGCACATGCAGTCAGAGACAGAGAGACAAAAGTGAGAAATTGCCCCCAGTGGGGATGGCATTGCCACAATTATTTCTCTTCCATTCTCCTCTTGGGATTTTGGGCACACAAGCACACAAGCCCAACATGAGTTTTAAGCTGCTAGGTCTGAGATTCAAACTGTGGTCAGCCATGTGGGAGTCCAGAGACGCCATCTTCTGCCTTCAATACATCTTGATTTTAAAGTTGAAAAATGCAATAGTTTACATTAATAACTCCTTAAAACTCTAAAGCACAGAGAGAAAGGGGAAAAAAATGAAAGGGA
>NW_006159688.1:1183202-1187423 GCF_000334495.1 Tupaia belangeri chinensis | reverse complement strand
GAAAGAGTAAAGCAAAGAAACAGTCACATATGAGTCACAAATTGTCTAAGTAAGATCTCTATAATTAAAGTCCCAATGGAAGGAGAGAAAGGGGAAAAAGAAATAATTAAAAAGAATCACTGAGATTTCCCAAAAGTAATGGATAAAAACACTGATTCAGGAAACCTAATAAACCTCAAGAGAGAAATTATTCCTAAGACACTGTGTTATGAGCAAAACTGTGTTCCCCATCCCCCCCAAAATTCATATGTTGAAGCCTCTCGTACCTCAGAGTATGAGTATATTTGGTGTTATATTTTAAAAGTAATTAAGGTAAAATAAGTTCAATAGGGTGGACCCCAATCCAATATTCTAGTGTCCTTATAAGAGGAAGATAGGGTACACAGTCAGAGGGAATAGACCATGTAAAGACATCATGAGAAAATGGGCATCCATAGATAAGGACAAAGACCTCAGACAAAAACAATCCTGCCAGCTCTTTGGTCTGGAACTTCCAATCTTCAGAAATTGTGAGAAAATAAATTTACGTTGTTTAAGGCACTAGCCTGTGGTACTTTGGTATGGGAACCCTAGGAAACTAATAGACAGTAAAAATAAAATAGAGGCAAAGAGAGGGTGACCTCTCTGTATAATCAAAGACAAGACACAACATATAGACACAAATTTCCATATGGTGTCAGTAAGATCTTACAGAAAAATCTATTTTTATGGCTTTAATTATCTGAGAAAATAAAAAACAATGTTGGTCTAGACCAGCAGATGGCATAATGATTACGTCCCTGGACTCCCATATAGTCGACTGCAGTTCGAGTCCCAGACCCAGCTGCTTAAAACTCACAGTGGGTGCATGTGCATGCATGCATGCCCAAAATCCCAAGAAGAGATTGGGGGAGAAGAGATTGTGGCATAGCCATCCCCCCGGATGGGGTGATTTCTCACTTTCTGTCTCTCTGTCTCTCACTGTGTCTCTGTCCAGCAAGCGCATATACTCTATAACAAAAATCTCTAAATAAATAAATAAATAAATAAATAAATAAATAAATAAATAAATAAAATGTTGGTCATTATCAGAACCAAAATGGGAGAACAGGTATTTAATGTTTGAGGAGAAAGGACATGATATGACATCAGTCCAGACGAGAATAGGAAAATTGTGTAAGGAATGATAGTTTGGTTTCCAAGTAGCATATGGTGTCCACTTGAGGTTAGTAAACATGAATTAATTATGTAAGGAATAGATCATCTGGCTTCCAGGTAGCATCTGGGGTCCCCTTGAGGTTAATAAGTAAGACAAGTCAGTAGAGTAGTTTATTTTTTTCTTCAGCTTGTATCTCAGGTCATTTGGCCTGCTGTAACAAACTACCCTACACTGTAGGCTTACAAACAACAGACATTTATTTCCTATGGTTCTGGAGGCTAAGAAGTCCCAAGATCAAGGTGCTTAAAGGGCCCATTTTCCCATAGATACCATCTTGTCATTGTGTCTTCACATGGTGAAAATAGCAAGAGGTCTTACTAGGGCTTCTTTTATAAGGGCCCTAGGTTCACCCATGAGGCTCCATCCTCATTATCTAATTACCTCTTATAAGCCCCACCTCCTAATATCTTTGGAGTTGGGATTCCAACACATGAATTTAGGAGAAACACAAGTATTCAGACTATAGCAGCTTCATTAAGTTATGTGGGTTGAGACACAAAATAGACAGAGTTGGGCTTAACTGGGATTGGGCCAAGAAAGCGTTATACAGTCAGTGAAAGACCCAGAAATTGAGGGTATATACAACTTCTACATCCATTTTCATGTTGTATGTCCTTTTCCCGTCAAATCTAATCTCTCAGGAGACAAATAAAACATAACCAAAGTAGAATGAAGAAAAGAACAGCATGACTGAAAACAGGCATTCACTGAATTCATACTCATTGAACTGAAGGCAAGTAATAAATGTGAACCCTAAAGATTTAATACAAGAAACAAAGAAAAATTATTTCCTCACTCTTCCTGACCATACCTTTCAAGTCTTCTTCCTAGTTTATTACATTATTTGGACAACTACACTGACCACACCTTCTGTGATTGCTTAATATTTGCTTGAGTGAAAGACGTTGAGGCAACCTGAAGGAGGAGCTTTTATTACTCTCTGTCCATCACACAATAAATAGCCAGCCAAGCCCTCAACATTCCAGTACACCACTGGGGACATGAGACAATCACACAAGCTGCCCCTAGTGGGGCTCCTATTGTTTTCTCTCATTTCAAGCCAACTATGCAAGATCTGTGGTGAGTACACCGTAAACTAAAATAACTAGAGTGTGGTAGTCTCCTGAAGGTGGTTGACAAGGGACTTTGTGTAGAGTTACCTAAGGAAATATCTCATTCCAGTTCCATGCATCAGTGGACTCTGTGAACAGTGCAAAGGGTGGTAAGGTGGTGAAGAAAGTCCTACAATACAAGTTGTTTTAAGAAGGGTCATAAATCCTCTGTTAACTCACCTAGCTGCTATTTCTATGCTCGGATTCTAGCTCAGCATCCTTAACAAGTAACTATTGGGACCAGCAGTTAGTGTAATGGCTTTGTCGCTGGACACCCATGTAGTCGACTGCGGTTTGAGTCCCGGACCCAGTGGCTTAAACTCAATGCCGAGTGTGTGTGCATTCATGCCCGAGATCCTGGGAGGAGAATGGAGGAGAAGGGATTGTAGCATGGCCATCCCCGCTGGGGAGTGATTTCTCGCTTTCTGCCTCTGTCTTTGTCTTTCTGGTGAGCGCATGTGCCCCATAGTAAAAAGTCTCTTTAAAAAAAAAAAGTAACTATCTATTCTTGTTCATTTCCATTGACATGATCCCAGAAAACATTCAAGATCATGAAAAAATATCTTTTGGTTTTGAAATGCAATCTATTTTTTCTAAGGCTCAACCCATGAGTTTTGGGTTAACCCCTTGTATCTACATAGAAAATAATAATAATAATTTCTTTCAAAGAATAAGCACTACTTACTTTCTTTCCATTACTGAGTTTAGTTGTCCTAAGACACATATGCCCGTCTCTAATTCTTCCATATGACACATGGTACACACAGGTAAAATCCCATTATCTCTTCTTTAGGTGCGGGCTCCCCCAGAGATTGTGTTTCTAATTAAAGAATAGTAAAATAGGAAAAAGGAAAACTGGGTTCAGGTCTAGTTTGACCTTTTTAGTTTGTATATCCCAATGTTTCTGAATTGCTTTAGCTTCTTTCAATAAATGGAAGATACTGAGGGAAGAGTGTTGAAGCGAATGGTCTCCTAATGTCTGCTGTAATTCTCAACTGCGTAATTTCTCTTTCATGAGACTTTACTCTGAAATTCAGTTTCAAACCAGATGACCAAGTGTTACCATCTGTGTCTGTTTCTTCCTGGTGCTCTATAGTTGATAAAAAGAGATCAATACCACAGAAGACAGACTTGTATTCATACAGGATAAAGCACAGAATCGACCAATCTAATTTTTCTCCCTATCCCGTCATTCATCCTGCAGAATCTTGAGAATAGTGAATCTCTATGGAAGCAGTGACATTCAATTCATTGTACAAAATAATGAACTTTGTCTTTTAGCAGTCAAGGAAGCTGAGTTGACTTGTTGACCAGGAACTAAAACAGTCTGTTGCAATGCCAAAAAATCTACTGAACTGAAAGCTTCCACAGAATTTCAGAGAAATGACTCACAATTGTTTCATTGTGCTTGCAACCATGGCCTTTCTATAATCACTCCATTCAGATCTTTGTGACTTTTAAAGTGAAGAAAAGTGGGCAAGAGAAATCACATTCCTCAATTCTCAAGTATAGTAAGCAACAGAAACTCCAGTAGAGCTGAAAGTAATAAAATGTTTAGCATTTTACAGCTTATTGAAAACTTTCTTGCCATTAAGAACTTTCCCACTAGCCCAAGTGATAATCTGGAGATGGGCAGAATTCTCGGTTACTTCTCAAGTTTATGTACACAGTATATCGAAAAGTTGCCCTATATTTGAAGTAGTAACTAATTGTTTTTATTCTCCCCTAGTTCTTTGGGGCTCCTAACTCTCTTTTTATTTCCACATTATAATGTGGGTTTGTTCCATCCCTGAGATGTGGGCATATTGTAGGTGAAAATTAGAGTTTCTCAAATAGTCAGTACTGCTCCCTAATGATCTAAATGCCTGGCCAGTTGTAGTTTTGAGGTCAATCAATAGAATTTTTCCCTAC
>NW_006159688.1:1179036-1183171 GCF_000334495.1 Tupaia belangeri chinensis | reverse complement strand
CCCTACATTCCATCAGTATTAACCCAATTGAGTTAGAATAAGATGGACAAAGAGGGAACCAGCAGGTGGTGCAATGGTTATGTTGCTGGACTCCCGCGTAGTTGATCATGGTTTGAGTCCTAGACCCAGCAGCTTAAAACTCATGCCAGGCACATATGTGTATGTGCCCAAAATCCCACGAAGAGAATGGAGGAGAAGGGATTTGTGTTGTGGTCATCCCCACCCCCGGTGGGGGGGATTGATTTCTCGGTTTTTGTCTCTCTGGTGAGCATACATGTCCTGTAGCAAAAAATCTCTTTCGGGAACCAGCAGTTAGCATAATGGCTATGTCGCTGGATTCCCACGTAGTCAACCGCGGTTCACGTCCCGGACCCGGTGGCTTAAAACTCACACTGGGCGCGTGTGCGTGTGTGCCCAAGATTCCGAGAGGAGGATGGAGGAGAAGGGATTGCGGCGTGACCATCCCCCCTGGGGGGTGATTTCTCGCTTTCTGTCTCTCTGTCTCTCTGTCTGTCTGGCGAGCGCATGCGCCCTATAGTGAAAATCTTTCAAAAAAAAAAAATCTCTCAAAAAAATAAATAAATAAAAGAATAAAATAGACAAAGAAAGAACTGAAAGAGCTATAGTCTGGGAATCAAAAAAATATGTAGCCTAGTTTCAACTAAAGCTGCTGATTCCAGAGATTTTTTTAAAGACACTATCTCTCAGCCTCATATACAAAATTAGGGAATGATGCTAGATTTCCTAGGCAGAACTGATATTCAGCCAATACACAATGGCAAGGTTGCAGCACTTGTTAAAATATTGAAACACTTCTACATTGGTTGCCAACAGAGTAATACCTGTCTTGGCAGCGGTGGGGAGAGGGCTCCACACCCACTTTTGTATTATTCACCTAACATAACCAAGGGCCACTAGATTGGTCTAGGTCTGTGCTGTACTTGTTACTAAATATTTTAATATATTCCTTGTTCCTACTCTTACTATTTCCTGAGTGCATGTTTCTCATCTTCCTCCCTCCCTTGCCACAGAAGTAAATGAAGAAAATGTTTTCCGTCTAAATCCTCTGTTGAGTACAATGATCAACTCAAAATACATCAGTGGAACCCAAACTGCCAATGTCCTCCTGTCCCTGAAACTTGTAGGAGTTCAGAACCAAGCCTTAATACAACGGCTGGTCCAACAACTCAAAGACAATGTGGAAAGAAAAGGTGAGTGTCTATAGTCTCTGAAACCTATTTATCCAAAAGATTATTTCCAGCGAATCCTAAAAACTGTGTGTTCAAAATACCCCTGCAACATGTATCCTAACTGTATAGAGCTTGAAGTGACAGAAGGGAGCCGCAAGATATCAGATCCCCACCACTAACCTTAGAGCAAAGTGCTACTTATTTGAGTCCTGAAAACAAACAAACAAAATTTTCCTTCAAGAAGCCACCAAAAAATAAAAAAGTAAAATAAAAGAGGATATGGAATCTTAACCATTAATACTATTATGTAAGCTAGCTGAGTTTATAAACCCATAAGGATGTGAACTACAGCTAAGAAAACTAAGAGAAACAGCCAAGGAGAAATAAAGAATTAGAGTGAGTTTGAGTCCAGAGAGGGTCTTGAACCAGTCATGCCAATACTGAGCCTCAATTTTCTAGTTAGAAAAATAAAGTCACATGTATCTATCTCATAATATTACTGTAACAACTATGAGAAGCCTGAGAGTTTTGATATTCCATAAGGCCAAAGACAAAAATCCATTATTACTATCCTGGTAAGATGGCACCACAGAGAGAAAATCCCAAGCTTTTGTTATTTATCTAGTTTTCTTCTTTTTTAACTTATGTACGATTCCAAAACAATCTCATAACTCCATGGGAAAGACTAGCCTGCATTTATACAGGACTGCTATAAAAGGCTCTGCTTTGAGAATAAAGAGAACAATACAGTACTACTAGAGTGGAACAGAAGAAAAAAGTGACAGGGAATAATAGTTACAAGACAAGAGATCACAGAAATCACAAGTGTGTGTGTGTGGTGGTAAACTTGAATGCTTTTCTTTTTAGTGTCAAATTTAAGCTCGGGACAGCTCGCATTGATTATAATGGCCTTGGGAGCATGTCATACCCCTGATGAAACCATTATATATGATTATCACCTGATCAGACATCTGGAAAATAAATTTGCAGTGGAAATTGTACATATGGGTAAGAATCAAATGTTCAGAAACCCCAGAGAGCCTTGCCTACTCCTCGACTGACTCAGAGCTACATGAAGTGTCCTTTCACTCTTCCCTTCTCTCTTCATTCCATTCACCCCACTGTATCTTTGCAGGTCACTTTTCCTTCTTCCCTATTTCAGCAAGTATCTTGAATTTTCTTTTTAAATATGTTTAACTGAAATCTGATCCGATATCAAGCACTACTTTATACATATGGCACACATCACACACACACGTGTGTGTATACACAGATGCAATTTTCTAGTTCCTCTGTGAATCTGGTTTTTTAACAGATAATGAATTATAACAGAAATAGCTGAACAATACAGGACATTCTTGAGTACTAAGTATTCAATGCTAGTATAAAAGCTAAATATGGAGGGACCAGCAGTTAGAATAATGGCTATGTCGCTGGACTCCCATATAGTTGACCATGGTTTGCGACCCAGACCCAGTCGCTTAAAATTCATGTGTGTACATGCCCAAGATCCCAAGAGGAGAATGGAGGAGAAGGGATTACGACGTGGTCATCCCCCCAGGGGGTGATTTCTCGCTTTCTGTCTTTCTGTCTCTCTCTGTCTGTCTGGCAAGCACATGCACCCTATAGCAAAAACCTCTAAAAAAAGAAAAAAGGCTAAATATGGACAAAACACTTTATCACTGGAAAAAATAGGGTGACTAGGGTCAACCAGGTTGACCATGGTGGTTGATAATGAGGTGCACTGTTTTTATTTCAACTCCTCCCAATATTTACCCAATTTTTCATTAAATCTTTTCAATCCCATACTTCTTTGAGATGACCTCCAATCCATGCTTCTATGAAATTTTCTATATATCTAATAATATGGGGTTGTCAGAAAAGTCATGACACATTTTTTCATAGAAAAAAAATACATCATGGCTTTTCTTTTCTTTTCTTTTTTTTTAAATTTTTGGAGAGGTTTTTGCTGTAGGGTACGTGAGATTGCCAGAAATACAGAGACAGCGGGAATCGACCCCCAGCAGGGATGGCCACGCTGCAATCCCTTCTCTTCCATTCTCCTCTCAGGATCTTGGGTATGCATGCACACACACCCTATGTGAGTTTAAGCCACCAGATCTAGGACTTGAACCGCAGTTGACTACATGGGAATCCGGCAACATAGCCATTATGCAAACTGCTAGTTTCTACATCATGGCTTTTCTAACAACTCAATAGCTAGGTAGATAGATAGATAGATAGATAGATAGATAGATAGATAGATAGATGATAGGTATCTGATTCATAGATATACACTACAGTTTCAGTATCTTACTGCTGAAAGTGAAAGAGTCCTGGAGTTGGAAACCTGTGTTCTAGTCCTATCTTTGTAACCACCTGAATATCTAGATAGAATTTTAATCTTTTTAGTTCTGGGTCTCCTCACTTAATAAAATAAAGAGGTGAGCTGAATTTGGTGGTCCTTAAGAGCCTTCACATTTCTGTTTACTAATTCTACGAGTGATTTCCCTCTTCTTTTACTCACCTTTCCTTAAATGAAGAGAAATGTATATAAAGTAAGTAGGGGAATGGATTGAAAATATATTACTCTAGGACCAGCAGATGGCATAATGGTTATGTCACTGGACTCCCACATAGATGACCATGGTCTGAATCCAGAACCTAGCAGCTTGAAACTCATGCCAGGCACATGTGCATGTGTGCCCAGGATCCTAGGGGGAGAATGGAGGAGGGGGGATTGCAATGTGGCCATGCCCCCTTGTGGGTGATTTCTCACTTTTTTTCACTTTTCTGTCTCTCTGTCTCTCGGTGAGTGTTATGCACCCTATAGCAAAAGAAAGAAAGAAAGAAGAAAGAAAGAAAGAAAGAAAGAAAGAAAGAAAGAAAGAAAGAAAGAAAGAAAGAAAGAAAGAAAGAAAGAAAGAAAAGAAAAGAAAAGAAAA
>NW_006159688.1:1167447-1178519 GCF_000334495.1 Tupaia belangeri chinensis | reverse complement strand
TAGATAGATAGATAGATAGATAGATAGATAGATAGATAGATAGATAGATAGATAGATAGATGATAGGTATCTGATTCATAGATATACACTACAGTTTCAGTATCTTACTGCTGAAAGTGAAAGAGTCCTGGAGTTGGAAACCTGTGTTCTAGTCCTATCTTTGTAACCACCTGAATATCTAGATAGAATTTTAATCTTTTTAGTTCTGGGTCTCCTCACTTAATAAAATAAAGAGGTGAGCTGAATTTGGTGGTCCTTAAGAGCCTTCACATTTCTGTTTACTAATTCTACGAGTGATTTCCCTCTTCTTTTACTCACCTTTCCTTAAATGAAGAGAAATGTATATAAAGTAAGTAGGGGAATGGATTGAAAATATATTACTCTAGGACCAGCAGATGGCATAATGGTTATGTCACTGGACTCCCACATAGATGACCATGGTCTGAATCCAGAACCTAGCAGCTTGAAACTCATGCCAGGCACATGTGCATGTGTGCCCAGGATCCTAGGGGGAGAATGGAGGAGGGGGGATTGCAATGTGGCCATGCCCCCTTGTGGGTGATTTCTCACTTTTTTTCACTTTTCTGTCTCTCTGTCTCTCGGTGAGTGTTATGCACCCTATAGCAAAAGAAAGAAAGAAAGAAGAAAGAAAGAAAGAAAGAAAGAAAGAAAGAAAGAAAGAAAGAAAGAAAGAAAGAAAGAAAGAAAGAAAGAAAGAAGAAAGAAAGAAAGAAAGAAAGAAAGAAAGAAAGAAAGAAAGAAAGAAAGAAAGAAAGAAAGAAAGAAAGAAAGAAAGAAAGAAAGAAAGAAGAAAGAAAGAAAAGGAAAGGAAATATATTACTCCAGTACTACTTTCATGGTAAGGTATTTCTTCTCTTCTCTCTGCTAGAAACACACAACGGCAATCCACTGACGAACTACTACCAGCTCAGCCTAGATGTTTTGGCCTTGTGTCTGTTCAATGGGAGCTACTCAACTGCCAAAGTTGCTGAATACTTCACTCCTAAAAATAAAAACTATTATTTTGGGGGTGATTTCTCAGTGGGTGAGTCATTAAATCCAATTCTTTTGATACAGAGTTTTTCCCAGATCTATCGCTCTTCTAGCAGTGAAAGTCCCTCATTCTTCAAACCCTTCAGTCCAGGACAAACTCAGAGGCTGGTCACTCTATCAACGATGTTTCATGTCCTGACAGATACCGGCGCGATGGCTATTCTGGCTCTGACCTGTGTGAAGAGGAATCTGGTGGATGGGAAGATTAAGACAGATACAGAGGATCTAAGGAGTATCAGTAATCACATAGAGTTACTGGTAAAAAAGATTCTGTCTGAGAAGAAAAAAAATGGTCTCATTGGAAATACATTTAGTACAGGAGAAGCTATGCAGGTGAGTCAAAGGATGAAACAGGAGGCAGAGAAGGAGTTATGGAGGAAATCGCTATCTTTATCCTTTTTTATTGACCTCCTAAGATTATATCCTTTCTGTATGTTCTGCACTATGATTTACTCATGTGATCCCACTCCCCTGCCTGAAATATATTCTCCTGACCCCCAATCTTTACTTTTCCATATCCAGAGCTTCAATGAAGGTTTTCCCAACTATGACTTCTTTAGGAAATCCTAGAATGTGCTACAACCTATATTCTATCTATCATATGCAGCTTCACGCTCTACCATACACTATTATTTTATGCTTTCATCTACCTCCCAAATTAGACTATTGTTATAGAAGTAGTAAATGGTAGTGGTGGTAACAAGGACTAGTACTTAGTGTATACTAATATTCTTGTGAATAATAGCCTAGTATTCTTTTTTTTTTTTTTGGAGAGGTTTTTGCTATAGGGCATGTGCACTCGCCAGACAGACAGATAGAGACAGAGAGATAGAAAGCGAGAAATCACCCCCCAGGGGGCGTAGCCACACCACAATCACTTCTCCTCCATTCTCCTCTTGGGATTTTGGGCACGCAAGCACACGTGCCCAGCGTGAGTTTTAAGCCACCGTGTCTGGGATGCGAACCGCGGTCGACTACATGGGAGTCCAGCGTCATAGCCATTACGCTAACAGCTGGTCCCTAGCCTAGTATTCTTGTGAACATATTCATGTTCACAAGAATCCAATGAGGAAATAATTATTACCTCCATTTCCTAGAATAGGAGCATCAATCACAGAGTGTCAATAGCTTGCCTAATATTGCAAATCCAGAAAATGAGGATGGGACCTAGACAGGTTGTTTCAAAACTCACACACTGCATGGGATCAGCCAACCATGGTTCCAGTTCCAGACCCAGAGGCTTAAAACTCATGCTGGGTATGTGTGCGTGCACGCCCAAGATCCTGAGACGAGATTAAGGCATTTGAGGCATGGCCATCCCCCCTGGGAGGTGATTTCTCGTTTTCTGTCTGTCTCTCTAGCGAGTGCCCTATACAAAACAACAAACAAACAAAAAACAAACAAACAAACAAAAAACTCATACCCAACACCTATACTGTCATGTACATATTCATGGAGACCTGGGACTTTAGTCCTGCATCATTCATCAACTTACTCAATTCTAAGAAGAAACACAAGAAGAAAGCAAGCATAACGTACAGACAGAAACAAACACCACCATGTCCCCCAATCGCTAGTGTGATTAAGTACAGACACTCATCACCACCAAGTCACGTCCTTGGCCACACCTCCCTCGACTGCTCATGCTGCTCATGCCAAGTACAGAGCTCCTCTCCTCATTTCACCTCACAAAATGCTGTTATGCTGTCAATTCCTACCTTAAGTACTATCTCTCCAGAAATCCTTTTCTTTGACTCATTAAATGTTCATGGGCTCCTCTCACCTTTTGAAAGGCTATGCCACTAGATGTTTCTCTTGGGGCTCCTTTTACGGTAGTTTGTTCACAATATTTATTGTGTGCCCCTTCAATGACAGATCTTTTTCCAGAGTTGGTATATAGGAATGAATATGGCAGAGAAAGTTTGTTCTTATTGGATATGGTAGCTCGTGTTATTAAGCAATTCCCTATCTTCCCACCCAAATGAGTGTACAAGCTTCTTGATGGTGGGAAAGATACTTTAGTAACATGGTGTCTCCTTTGGCTATGAGGTCAGTGTTCAATAAATGCTTGCTGAATTAGTTATATATATATATACGCTTCCCCTTATTTGAAGTGTCTCTCATTCATATTCTCCCCCGCCCCCACCAGGCCCTCTTTGTCTCATCAGACTACTACCAAGAAAGTGACTGGGATTGCCAACAAACTCTGGAAACAGTGCTCAAGAAAATTTCTCAGGGAGCATTCAGTATTCCAACCGCTGCAGCCCAGATCCTTCCTGCCTTGATGGGAAAGACCTACCTGAATGTTAAAAATGCTTACTGTGCCAATGTGTTAGGTATAAGCACTAAAGAGCAAACTGGTTTGCCCTTCACCATAATATCCAAAGCGTGAAATGTCATCAAGGATTATAACCACCTGAGGACTTGTTTTCAACAAGTAGCTGTTCTTGATTCAAAAATTGGTCAACAAGTTAGACTTCATTAAATGATGCCTATTTCCAAAGGGATTGTTTTCTAATTACTAGATATAGAGATCTAAGCATCATTCCCATTTCAAACAAAATATAGAGGATTTGTATATTGTCTTTGTCATTGCATTATCCACAGTGAGTGATCCTTTAGGGAAAAAAGACATCCGTGTAGAAGGAATATTTGAACTAATGTTCTTTCAGCAAGGATAAGCAGAGCTGTTTCCTTCTACGTTTATTTATCCTTGGCTCAGCCACTTACAGGTTTAGGGACCTTGGATAAAATTTTTAACCTCCAAGGTTCAGGAGGTTAAACATTTTAATTATATATTTATATTTATATATAAAATATATATGGAATGTATATATATATATATGGAATATATATAATGAAATATATATATGGAATATACCTCTCTATATATGAAATGACAGTATCAACATTAAATGAGATAATCCACATGAAAGGATTAGTGCAGTGCCTGACACTTGATATGTTTTTAGTAAATGCTAAGAAATAAAAAGGGTGACAAAATACAAACATTATTATAAGCTGTACCAAAATAAACAAACTAAAAATTTAGGATCCTCTGTGAGAAATGGGTGTTGGGCACACTGAACTGCTTAGGTTAAATGCCAGCATTTCAAACTGGGTGCTACTGGGTTTAGTTTCTGCTTTACTCCTTTAAGAGATCTGCCTCTTGATGGACAATACTTGCTCTTTTTTTTTTTTTTTTTTTTTTTGGGGGGGTTTTCTATAGGGTGCGTGCGCTCACCAAACAGACAGAGAAACAGAAAGCAAGAAATCACCCTCCGGGAGGATGGCCATGCCACAGTCCCTTCTCCTCCATTTTCCTCTCGGGATCTTGGGCACGCACGCACACGCACCTGGCATGAGTTTTAAGCCACCGGGTCCGGGACGCGAACCACGGTCGACTACATGGGAGTCCAGCAACATAGCCATTACACTAACTGCTGGTCCCAATACTTGCTCTTTATAACAAATCTATTTCTGCATAAAGGAAAGGCATTATTGTTTTTGTTTTTGTTTTGTTTTGTTTGTAAGAGAGAACTCACCCCCCAGAGGGGATGGCCACACCACAATCCCTTCTCCATTCTTCTCCTGGGATCTTGGACATGCCCGCACATGCACCCGGCATAAGTTTCAAACCGCTGGATCTGGGACTCAAACCACGGCTCAACTCGATTACATGGGAGTCCAGCGATATAACCATTATGCCATCTGCTGGCCCTTGGAAAGGCATTTTTGTATAAATGTTGGAGAGGTATATAAATGCTAACATAATTTTTATTATTCTGAACATGACTCTCTTCTTTTCTGTCTCCGCCAGGTAACTTCAGCGTCTCCACTCAGGCACCTGTCACTGTGACACCTCCTAACTCACACTCAAATATCTTAGTTCATTACTCTGTGAGAATCAATAAAACATATTCCATCAATGTCACCGTGCCAAATGGTTCTGTCTTCCTAGATGTAATGGAGGAAGCTCAGAAAATGAATAAAACTTTATACAGGTATGTCTGTAAATAACTTAAGATTAAGATGTTTTCTGTGGGGGGTGGGGGGCAGCAGGTGGCATAGTGGTTAAGGCACTGGACTCTGGTTTGAGTCCCAGACCTGGTGGCTTGAAACTCATGGTAGGCACATGTCTGTGTGTGCCCAAAATCCCAGGAGAAGAGTGGAGAAGGGATTGTGGTGTGGCCATCCCCCCTGTGGGGTGATGTCTCACTTACCTTCTCACTGTCTCTCTCCACCTCTCTCCAGTGAACACACATGCCCTATGGCAAAAACTTAAAAAAAAAAAAAAAGATATTTTCCGTGATTTTAAAAGACTCAAGGAGACTACAACAGCATTTAAATACAAAGTACATTTAAATTGGTTGGTCAGTACCTTTGTTATCCACATCTTACATTCATTGCTAAAAAAGAAAATGGAGGTAAGGTATTTCATCTCCTAGCATACAATAGGTATTAAATTAATATTCATTTAATAGATGAATGATTCTTTTTCAGTAAAATTCCTTCAATAAATAAAACCTTTTAAATCAGACATTTTGTAACTAAACCAGTGGCTTTTACCTGTTTTTGAATTGCTGGTCTCTTTGAAAATCAAATGAGTACAATGTATTCTGATCTGAGAAAAAACAGACACATGAAATTTGGCACTTAAATTAGAGTTTCACAGATGCCTTGAAACCTCTCTATGCCTACTCTTTCAGGAAATTCATGTATCCTAAATTAAGGTTCTCTGGCCTTGGTTAGTCAAATATTAGAATGAAGATATTGACTTTGTTTCTTAAAACTATGATTTACTTGGCTCCTTAAATCTAGTTTACAATTCTCTTTATTGTTATTTCTGACTTACATGTAGTAGTTGTACATATTTGTGGGGTAGAGTGTGGTTTTTTCAAACTATGTATGAAGTGTGATGATGAAATTGGGGCAATAAACATATCTACCATCTCCTACATTTATCATCACTTTGTATTGAGCACATTCAAAATCTACTCTTATGGGGGTTTTTTTAGAATTATTTTATTGAACTTTATTTATTTTTATTTATTTATTTATTTATTTATTTATTACTTTTAATTTTACCAGAGAGGGACAGAGTAAGAGAGAGAGAGGGAAAGTGAGAAAGCAAGCTGCCAGGTCCAGGACTTGAACCATAGTCAGCCATGAGGGAATCCAGCACCCATAACTACCACACCACCTGCCACCCCTATGATTATTTTGATATATATATTGAATTAGACAATTATGTTCTGCATCTAACGACAATAAGTAAGATGCTCTGGAAAAAAATAAGAACAATAATTAATACAATATAATAGACTAAATCATTGGAAAAGTCATGATGTGTTTTTCTATGCAAAAATGCATCATGACTTTTCTAGTGACCAAATGTGTTATAAAAGCTGCCCTCAAGAGCCTCCAGGAAAGGACCAGCAGTTGGCATAGTGGCTATGTCTCTGGATTCCCATGTCATCGACCGTGTTTCAGTAGACTTAAACTCGCACCGGGCGCATGTACATGCGTGCCCAAGATCCTGAGAGGAGAATGGAGGAGGAGGGACTGTGGCATGGCCATCTGCCTGGGGGTGATTTCTCATTTTTTGTCTCTCTGTGTCTCTCTCTTTCTGGTGAGTGCACGTGCCCTATAACAAAAATGTCTCCAAAAAAAAAAAGAAAGAAAAGAAAAATATTCTTGGCCCTCAGATCAGACCTGTCTGTCAAAGTATCTGGGAGACAAGTCAGGAAATCTGCATTTTTTATAATGTCATCAAGTGATTCATAAGTATACTGAAATTAATAAATGCCTATGTAGAGTTTCCTTTGAAAATTCTAAGTTTCTGTAATTCATTGTCACCCATAGTTTCACAATGGAAGAGAGCAGCTGGGGCCCCTACATCACCTCTGTTCAAGGCCTAAGGGCCAACAGTAATGACAGAACCTACTGGGAACTTCTGAGTGGAGGCAAACCACTGAGCCAAGGTAAGAAAGAGACATGCCAAAAAGGGCCCCCGAGTGAAATGCCCAAGGCCCCAGGAGTGAGAGTGAGCTTCTGTGGGCAAATGGCAAATGGGGTGGGAGAGACAATATCCATAGTTCAGTGATTCATTGGTCAAATCGCTTGACCCAGTTCTCTTTCTCCTTCCTTTTCAGGAGTTGGTAGTTATGTTGTCCATGATGGAGAAAACTTGGAGGTGCGCTGGAGCAAATATTAAAAAGTTCAAACTTTCCTCAATTGGGTAGAATCCTTTTGCAGTAGAAGTCTATGCAAAAATTGGCCTCATGCCTTTCTTTTTATTGATCCCAAACCCAATAACAAAGTCAATAATCTCCCCCTCTCTCTGTATGTTCAATAAAAGATCAACAACCATACAAAAAGAGCATATTTTGATCAGTTCTTTTTTGTTAAAGGATTTTGAAAGTTATTAAAGGGGAAAAAATGTGATTAAAAGGAAGGCCACCTCAGAAAAGACCAAAGTGAAGAAGGATTAGACCATGTATATAATAAACTTCCCCAACTATCTGGATGACTGGGCAACTGGGGAAATGGAGACAAGGTTCTAAGTCTAAGGTTGCAACACCAACTAATGAGGTCAACAGAAAGTCTGAAAGAGACTAAGCTCTCTGAGCCTCAGATGCAAGGAAGGAACCCCGGGGGCATATTGCCTTCATGCATGCAGTGGGTAAAATAGCAGGGAAAATGTGGCTTGGAAGTTAGGGGGAAATGTGAGACTTATACATAAACAGTCAGTCTTAGAAGTTTGAAAAACAAAACCATCCCTTCTCTAGTTCTCTCCCTTGGGTTCCACTTGTTCTTCTCCCACATTTATTTTTCTTTCATTTCCTCATAAAATCATCCTGAAATGCATATTATTAAAATACACAAGCATGGGGGCCAGCAGATAGCATAATGGTTATGTCACTGGACTCCCATGTAGCTGAACATGGTTCAAGTCCCAGATCCAGAGGCTTAAAACTCACACCAGGCACATATGCTTGCATGCCCAAAATCCTGAAAGGAGACTAGAACTAGAGGAGAAGGGATTGTGGTGTGGCCATCGCCCCTACTGGTGATTTCTCACTTTCTATCTCTCTGTCTCTCTAGCAAGCCCACACTCTCTATAGTAAAAATCTCTCTAAAAAAAAAAATTACACATACACAGGCCAGCAGGCAGCATGAAAGCTATGACACTGGATCCCACATGATCAGTTTTGTGGTTTGAGTCCCCAATCTGGAAACTTGAGAATCATGCCAGACATGTATGTGTGCATACCCTAAATCCCTAGAGGAGGGACTAGCAGTTGGCATAATGGCTATGTCGCTGGACTCCCATGTAGTCGACGGCGGTTCGAGTCCTGGGCTGGGTAGCTTAAACTCATGCCAGGTGTGTGTGCATGCGTGCCCAAGATCCTGAGAGGAGAATGGAGGAGAAGGGATTACAGCGTGGCCATCCTCCCTGGGGGTGATTTCTCGCTTTCTGTCTCTCTGTCTCACTCTGTCTGGCGAGCACACATGCCCTATAGCAAAAACCTCTCAAAAACAAACAAACAAAAAAATCTCAAGAGGAGAATGGAGAAGTGATCATAGCATGGCCATCCTCTTAGGGGGTAATTTCTCATCCTCTCTCTCTCTTTCTCAGCAGTGCACCACTCTCCCAAAAACAAAAACAAAAACAAACATATAAAAAAACTCTGATCTTCACTGCAGAATTCACATTTTTTTTCTTTTAAAAGTTGAATCATGTCTAGGAAGCATGAGCTGGATTCCACTACATACCGACTGAGTTACATGGAGATGTGGTCAGGAACTGAAAGTGCCTTTAAGATGCCAAGGATTGGGACCAGTAGTTGGCATAATGGCTATGTCGCTGGACTCCCACGTCTTCTATGTTTTCATTAATTCACTCATCAAAATATATTTCATTTGTACTGTGAGTTAGGTAATGTGGCAAGGTCAGGGGATACAGCAGGGAGCAAAAGAGACAAAGTTCCTGTCCCCGTGGAGTGGACATTCTTATGGGGAGGAAGACAATCAATAAACAACTACACATAGAGTGTGACAGAAGGGGATGAGCTACTGCAGAAAAGGGACATGGAGGGTGACCGGTGGTGGTGGGGGAAGAGTAGAGTGAGGCTGCCTTATACAGGATGATCTAGGTGCTTATCCCTGAGCAGAGACATGAGGAAGTGAGGGAGCCACCAAGAGGATATCATGGGCAGAGGGGACATCCAGGATAAAACTGGCTGAGGTTTCTCAGGAAGCTCAAGGAGCTCTGTGTGGCTGGAGCAGAGTGAGCTACAGAGAAAGCAGGTGGAGGTGAGGTCAGAAGAGATGTCAGAAGTCACATCTGATGGGCCTCGTAAGTCATTTAAAGGACTTTGGCTTTTATTCTAAGATAGGTGACACTGGAAGATTTCCTCCTATAAGGAGCTTCTTAAACTATAAGGGGGAAAAGCCCCCTCCTTCACAAGGTCGAGATACTGTTTCCATTTCTCCATGATAGGGAGGTATACTTTTTAGTAAAGCTACATTTCTTTTTTTTTTTAAAAAAAAAGAGTATATTTAATATAGTTAATTAAATCCATGTTCTCTAATTATTTAAAGATAATATCTGAAAGCTTTGAATGTTTGAGACCGCTTTTAAGCCCAGATAAGGAATGAGAAATTAAACAAAACGATTCCTGGAAAACTAAGGTCTATTTCTTGCCTAAAATCAAATAACTTCAAAGAGTCTAGGCTAGAACCCAAGTCTATGTCAACTTAATTAGTTGCATAAACCCAGACTTCCTCTGGCAGAGCCCTACAAGGAGAGTCTCCATGGGCATATTGCAAAGCAAGTACCTGAAGTGGTGCCTACAAATTGTCTAAATGTCAATGAAGTGGTTGCTGATGACCAGCCAGGAGGTTGTCTGAATGAACAGAAGGCTTAAGAGAAGCCTTGCTCTTACTCACACATTAGCTGAACTTCCCAATGTATTGACCCAGGATTTTGGTAAAGGATACTTTCTTGTCATTATAGTCACTGCATACCCAGCCTCAAGTTTCTCAGATGACTGTGTTGTCTGGAAGTCACCTTCAGATACCTTGAAGGGTCTATGGTAGGTAAACTTAGATAAGCAAATGTTATCAAGTTATAGCAGAAAAGGAGAGGTCAGCACAGGTAGTTGGGAATGGCTCGGTTTGGAGGCAGATTGATTTACTAAGAGGAGTACAGATAAGAGAAGATAGAGAAATACTCCACTTGCAAACACTGGCATCTGTGAACCAAGAGGAGAGAACAGAACAGGAGCGAGTGAGATGGCTTGGTTTGCCTTTTACTGCCTGAACCTTCTCTGGGCTATGGCTGGACCCAGCAGTCAGACCCAGAGCTCATGCTGTAAGTATGGTGTCTTTTCTAAAGAGGTCAGGGAAGGAGGTACCCTGGAGAGAGGCAGAGACTTCAGACACTTAGGTCTGCTGATGAGAAAGTGACTGGAAATAGCAATCATTATTTCTGCAGCAATCACTAGGCATTCCAAAAAGAGAAAGTTAGAAAGTTGCTCTGTGTGTGTGTGTGTGTGTGTGTGTGTGTGTGTGTGTGTTGTTCATCTTTCCTGACTTAATAGCATAAGTTATTTGAACATCAAGTCTATGCCTTTTTTTTTTTTTAAGAGAGACTAAAGTACTGGCAAGAATGATGTTTGATGGTGCAAAAACAGACACCCAGTAGCTCTTGTGACCAGGCACACTGCTAGCAACAGGTTTTGTTACTCACAGAGGATAGGTTGAATTCCCAAATTTTTAACACTCTTGGTGGAAGAGTGAAAAAAGAAAATAGATGCAAGAAAAGGATTGCTTTCAAAGAAGATGTGAGAAATCACATGAAATGCCCATAAGCCATATTGAAGTCACTAAGTGGATAATCACTTTAAGACACAGATGATTTGAAAAGACGCAGGCACTAGTTGGCTCAAAAGTCTCAATGTTTTCTGCATTGCTCTTCAATCACTTAGGATAACAGTGCCAATCAAGTCTTA
>NW_006159688.1:1159444-1167416 GCF_000334495.1 Tupaia belangeri chinensis | reverse complement strand
ATATAATTTTTTAGTTTTCTGTAGGATACATGCGCTCACCAGAGAGAGACAGACACAGAGACTGAGAAAGAAAATGAGAAAACAAGCTGCCAGGTCCTGGACTCAGACTGTGGTTGGCCGCATAGGAGTCCAGCACCTCAACCGCCACATCACTTGCTGGCCCCTAATCGAGCCTTCTAAATGCGCAACAGACACAGGGATCATGTTTCTGAGGAGAGGAGATGAGAGTTAGGGGTTATTAAGTGGCTTTTCTCTTCTCAGCTGCTCCCTCAGCACAGCAGCCCTTGGTCAATGACATCCAAGTGTTCATGGAGAACTCCGTGACCTCATCATCCTTCCCAAACCCCAGCATCCTGATTGCCATGAACCTGGCTGGAGCCTACGATGTGGAAACCCAGAAGCTCCTGACTTATAAGCTCATGGCCAGCGACACCTCTGGTGAGCCATCTGGGCCCCTCACCCTGCCACTGCTCCCCACCCCTAGATCCCAGCTGCATGTTCCTCCATCCCAATGCTGCCTCCGATGAGACCTTAATCACCCAAACACCTTTCCCCCACACGTATGCGAAATACCTGGAAAGAAAGGAGTGGAGTCAGAGCATTCCTGGAGGAGGGCCATAAAGCCAAAATGCTCTAGGCTAGATGGAGAAAGAGTGGCTTCCAGTTCTGCTTCTGCCACTAACCAACTCTGTGACCTTGAACAAGCTGATCCTTCTCCACCTCATGTTCCTCCCAAAATGCTCTAGGCTAGATGGAGAAAGAGTGGCTTCCAGTTCTGCTTCTGCCACTAACCAACTCTGTGACCTTGAACAAGCTGATCCTGCTCCACCTCATGTTCCTCGTTTCGAAATACAGATAATTCTCATAATAATTACACTGCTACTAATGATAGCAGTGATGATAATAATATCTCTGTTTTGCATTGAGGCTCAAGCTACAATAGATAATAAAGTTTTAATTATTTTATAATTGTGAATTTTCACGTGTACATTTGTATGGATATTCTTACTGCTTTTACCAGATAACAAGTATTCTAAATAGAGCCATCAAGTTATACAGAGGCCACTAGATGAAATATTCCCTTAAGTATTTTTCCATACTTTTATTCCTTTGGAAAGATAGATTTAAAAAAAAATGCTTACATTATTTTATTTTTTTATGATTAAAGAATGAATTTACTTTGGTACAGAATCTTTTTGAAATTCATGCATAGTTTTCCCATTACACGTATTTCCATGAGCTTTGTTTTTTCTGAATCATTTTTTTCTTAATTAATTAATTTACATTCATTCCCTGGGCATCATCACAGCATACAAAATGTGATTTCCCGTCCAAAATATACAGCATAGTGGTTTAATCAGGCATGTTATCGTCAATAACTTTCCATTTCTGACCATATGCCATTTCCCACACTCCTCCCACACTGTATCTGGTGTCTACAGATGTTTTCCATTCCTTTTCTCCCCACATTTTATTGATCACAAAATTTCTTAAATAATCTAACTACTTTCAATAGCAAGTTCAGCTGGTAATTCCAAGAAAAGCAGTTTTAACTTTAATAAATCAAAGAAATGCTAAGGAACTTTGCTTAAAACTTAAAGCCAGGAAACAGGTTAGGATTCTGTTCAATTAGTAGGTACATGAACCTATCGGCAGCTCAAGACAAGACAAAAATCCTTACACCCGGAAAACAAAGCCTAGAGGAAAATCAGTAAAGTTTCAGTCAAAAGTCATAAAATTCTATTTCACCAGTTCAGTCTAACGTACTTCATCTATCTTCTGTTGTGGTTTGATCTTCCCGATTAAAATCTGGGGTCTAACATTCAACTCCAGACTGGTCCTTACGGTTAAGTTAGCCATTTTCTTAGTTTTTAAACTCTTATTTTTGTGTGTCTCTATTTAATTTTCCTGGTATAGCACTCCCTTGAGAACTTCTTAGAGATGAGATTGGCCAGAGTCCCTGGTGCTCTCTCCCCTGAGAAGTTTTTTATGTAACTGTTTTGTCTTCTCCTCTGCAGACCTCACCATTGGTCAGCTCGCCCTCACCATTATGGCCCTCACCTCCTCCTGCCGAGACCCTGGGAATAAAGTATCCATTCTGCAAAGACAAATGGAGAACTGGGCACCGCCAAGTAAGACCTCATTACAAAGGAAGGGATCATGAGGCATATGGTTCTTCAGTGCATTTTAAACCCAGAAAGGAAGAGGGCAGGGGTGAGGAGAATGGAAAGTTCGGGAAGAGACACGGTGTGCCCTCCTCTCAGATCCCTCTGAACATCCCACAAGTGAGAGGTTCATGTCCAGTCCAAAATGAACTGGGAATGACACGTCGTTTTATTCTAGATGACTTTCTTATTTTGAGAAACACTTTTATCCTTTCTCAACGCTATGCCTGTCTTTGCGTCAGGCTTTCTGACAGTTTCTATTTAAGATGTTTAGCTTTTCCTCCTTCACAAATGTCCTCATCGTGCTGAATGTCAATCTAATAAAGATTCTCTGTCCCCTTTGAGGTCCCAACGCTGAAATATCAGCCTTCTATGGGCCCAGTCTGGCGATCTTGGCTCTGTGCCAGAAGACTTCTGAGACAGTCTTACCAATAGCAGTCCGCTTTGCCAAGACCCTGCTGGCCAACTCCTCTCCATTCAACGTGGGTGAGTAGGCCACCACTTCCAAATGCCTCCCTGAGCTGCAAACAACAGCCCAGTGCACTGAATGGTGGAGCTGGAGAAGGAAGAGGGAGGGGAAAGCTTGACAGAGCAGAAGTGCTTGTAGATAAAGTGTTCGCTGGATGTGTGAACTAAGGGATAAATAGAGAAAGGGGCGATAGTACCATGTAGAAACAAGGATAGTCCTTGAAATATCTGGCAGCTAAAGAACCTCCCCTGGGGATGATAAACATGACATCCAAGACAGAAGCTATTTCTGAATTAAATGTCGATGTCTTAGCTTAGATATATTTACCCTGCACCCTCTGCTTGAATCACTGCTGATGTTTCCAAACTGCATTCTTTTCATTGTGTCTCATATTACATCCAAATAGTCTCTTTCCATTAAACAGCTCTTCTCCAACCCCAAACCCCACAATGTTCCCCTTCAAGAGAATGCTGGGACCACCTTGTTTCTTTGTTCTGCAAATATATGGATGTTTGTGAATAGAAGCTTTTTCCTTTACAATGTCATGTTCTTCTGTATATAAAGATCGCTTCTCTGTGGGAGCCACTGTCATGTCCCTCATTCATGGCCACCTTTTGTCTTTTATCATTCTTTAAGCAGAAACATTATCTCAGGTTTCCTTTTTTTTTTTTTTTTTTTTGAGACAGAGATTTTTTTCTATATGGCATGTGAACTCACCAGAGACACAAAGAGAGACAAAAAGACATAAATTAAGAAATCACCCCCCCCTCCCCAGGGAAGATAGCCATGCCACAATCTTTTCTCCTCTATTCTCCTCTCAGGATTTTGGGCATATATGCACATGCGCCCGGTGTGAGTTTTAAGCTGCCGGGTCTGGGACTCAAACCACAGACAACTATGTGGGAGTCCAGCACCTTAACTACTACACTACCTGCTGGCCCCCTCATTTCAGTTTCTATCAGACAAATAAGCAGGTAGATTTTTCTCCAATGCCCTTTCCATGGGTCAAGAACAGATTGGTTTCCTTTCTCACTCATCAAACATTGCTTGAGCATCTCTTACAGTTCAGGACGTTTGAACGTCTTTGCCTTTGGATTTCAACAGCGCTATAACCCTTAATGAAGTTACACAACTTTCAGGGAAGGGGATTGAGATAGGGAGGGGGCTGGTCAGTGAAATATAAGATGTTATCTGGCAGTTTTTCATTTGTTCTCATCTGGGCATGCCAGAGTTTGCTCATCCAGTCCACCCAAGCTTATTGTATGCAAATAATGACAATATTTCTGTGCTGGGTACAATGGAGGATATGGAGTTTCCACCATCCAAGCACTTACAGAACACAATAACCACAAAACACAGCAAAGAGTGATGACATTGAAATATACGTACAAACAGCAAACGCTAAAGGAGTTCAGAGAAGAGACTGCATCTGCTTCCTTGAGAGGTAGTAATGACGGGGCCTTCAACAACTGGTGAATTTTGGAAGATGTATGCTAGGACAAGATAAACGCAATTGAAAACACTGCCAGTAGACATTAATTGGAATCATGAGCTGTTGAGTGGTAGAGATATGGGTCAGGTCCTGAACTGTTACTTACTGGCTCTGTGGCCTTGAGCAGTGGTCAACTTCCCTGAGCCTCCATTCCCTCACCTCTTAAATGTAGATAATTACAGGTTCTAGTTCCCACGCTGTCCTGAGGAGTGAATGAGACCATGTAACCAGAACACAGTGTTAGCTGTTCATACAGTTACAGCGATGATTATGGTGGTGGTCTTATCTCCCCGTGATTCACAGACACAGGTGCAATGGCGACCTTGGCTCTGACCTGTATGTACAATAAGATCCCAGTGGGTTCAGAGGAAAGCTACAGAGTCCTCTTTGGGCAGGTGCTGAAGGATATTGTGGAGAATATCAGCATGAGGATCAAAGACAATGGCATAATTGGAGACATCTACAGCACAGGCCTGGCCATGCAGGTAAGTACACCACTGATACTCTTTGTTGGGAGAGACTATGCTTCTGTTAACATCTCTGGGAAAGCTTAGCTAGTGTGACTTCAGGCATATTCTTTTTTTAAAAAAAGAGGGACAGAGGAGAGAGAGAGACAGAGAGAGAGAGAAAGTGAGAAAGCAAGCCGCCAGGTTTGGGACTCGAATCGCAGTCCGCCATGGGGGAGTCCAGCACCCTTTACCACCTGCTGGCCCCAGGCATATTCTTTGTGGTAACTGTGCCTCTGCTTCTCTATGAGTAAAATGTGAGTAAGTATTAATTCTTTCCTACCTAATGGGTAAAGTGTGAAAACAAACCTAAATAAACTCAGTTTCCTTCCTTGGAAAAAAATAAAACAAATAAATCTTTTTTTCCAAGATTCATTTATGTAATTTCATTCATTATTACTATTATTATATTTTAATTTTACTTTAGGACACATGTACTCACCACAGAGAGACAGAGAGAGAGAAAGTAAGAAAGCAAGCAACTAGGTCTGGACCTCAAAACCACAATTGGCCATGTGGGAGTCCAGCTCCCCAACCACCACACCTCCTGGCCCCCAAATAAATCTTCAAAATATTGGTTTATTATTAATAATGATTAGTTTAATAATAATATTTATACACTACTTAAAAGTTTAATATAGTGGTCAGCAGGTGGCATGGAGGTTAAGATGCTGGTTCCCACATGGGCAGTTGCATGGGTTCATGTTCCAGACCCAGTGGCTTGAAAAGCATACCAGGTGTGGGGCCGGCAGGTGGTGTGGTGGTTAAGGGCACTGGACTCCCACGTGACTGACCAAAGTTCAAGTCTCAGACCTGGTGGCTTGCTTTCTCACTTTCTCTTCCTCTCTTCTCCCCCCCACCCCCACTCTGTTAAATAGAAATGAAGAAATAAATAAAGTTAAATTAAAAAAAAAGAAAAGAAAAGAAAGAAAATCACACCAGGTGCATGTGCCTACATGCTCAAAATCCCCAGAGGAGAAGAGAAGAAGGCATTTCAGAAAGGCCATCACACTTGGGGCGAGGGTGATTTCTCACTTTTTTCTCTCTTATTTGCTCTGTCTCTCTTACAAGTAAACACACCTATAGCAAAAATGAGGGAAAAAATTTAATATACAAATAATAAAGGTATTAGAGCAGGTCCTCAGAACTATTAAATTACTTGGTTCAATCTTGCCAGCCAAATGTTCTTTCTTCAGTCCTTGATTTTGGTCCAAAAAAGGTAGGTATGGGACCATGCAGTGTCATGACGGTTAAGGCAGCTGCACCCCACATGGCCAACTACACAGTTCAAGTCCCATACCCAGTGTCTTGAAAAACATGCCAGGTGTACATACTTATGTGCCCAAAATCCCAAAAGGGGAATGGAGAAGAGGGGATTGTGGAATGGCCATCTTCTCTGGGGATGCCTTTGTACTCGCCCTCTCTGTCTCTCTGTTTCTCTTGAGTGAGCACTCATGCCCTATAATAAACTTAAAAAAAAAAAAAAGCCAGGATTGTATTCAAAATGATTCATGAAAGAGACCTCAAGTTTATTCAACCTCACAAAACCCCCTAGTAATGGTAAAGCCAAATCTGTCTGATCGCCAAAACCATACCCAATCCTGTACACCCAGCATATATTGCCAAGTTTGGATTCTGTAAAATGCTGCTTAACAGCTCCAAATCCAAAACCCTCCTCCAGACTCAGTTGATTAGAGTAACACCCTCCATCGAAAGCAGAGGCACCGATGATAGTGGAGAGAGAGAACCAACTATCTATATGTTTTCAAAGAGAGACTTTTGCTATAGTACATGTGTCCTCATTGGAGAGAGACAGAAAGCAAGAAATCACTCCCCAGGGGAGATGACCATACTGCAATCCCTTCTCCATTCTTCTCTTGGGATTTTGGTCAAGCATGCACACACACCCAGCATGAGCTTTAAGTTGCCAGGTCCAGGATTCAAATCACAGTTGACTACCTGGGAGTCCAGTAATGTAACCATTATGCTATTGGCTGGTCCCAAGATAACTAACTATTAATAGAGTCAGAAATTTAAAAGCCAAGCTGGCCCCGTAGCCTACCGTTAAGAGACCTGGATCCCACATTAGCCAACTGCAGTTTTAATCCCAGCCCTAGTGGCTTGAAAACACACTGGGTTTACATGCATGTGTGCCCCAAATCCCATCAGGATGGAGAAATGGAGGAGAAGGGATTACAGTATAACCACATCCCACTGGGGAGTTCTCTCTCTCTCTCTCTCTCTCTCTCTCTCTCTCTCTAAATCACGCGCACTCGCACCCACTGTCAATTTTTTACTCTCTCTCTCTCTCTCTCTCTCTGTAAGTCAAGAGCACTCGCACCCACTGGCAATTTTTTTGTTTTAAATCTACTGATGGTCAAATCCTTAAATCCATACTAAGGACTTTGTGCTCCAAAGTCTCAAAGTATTCTGTAAAATTAATATAAAAACTTTACCATGAATTTCTCAACTCAGAAATCACAGGTAAGGGAGAATCATGGAATTATAGTGCCAGCCTTAAACTTTACATGGCCCCAAACTACTGTTAAAAGAAATGGTCTTCTGGGGGGGAAAAATAGAGAACAGTATTAGTATTCCACACATTAAAGGGGTAGTGTAGCAGTCTCACAACACAACCTACTGCTAAAGCCATAAGGGGAGGTCCTGAGTTGGTACCCAGAGGCCTCCCTGTACACTCCAGTGTTTGCTTGCCACAGCTATGGCTGGCTGGGGTTGTAGATCGAATTGTATTGACGGCATGAAGACCCTGTTGGTTCCCATTCCCCTTCTCTTTTCCCTCTCAAAGTAAAAAAGTGAATTTAGAAAACATTTTTTTTTAATTAAGGCATAAAAAGTCTAGGAGTTGGTTTATCTTAAACATAAGAGTAAAAACAAAATTTCTACCCCAAGGTATATGTATAGAAATGGCTAATAAGGACAGAGCCAGCTTCTAGGTCATGAGCAATGAGATTTTATTGTAGAACTACACCTTTTCTTTTTTCCTAGGCTGAATCATATAGAAGTATTTACAGGACTCAGGTCTAGAAAGCTTTGTGGACAAAAAAAGTCGAAAAGTGATATAAGAAGGTTTTTAGAATGGTTTTGTTTTGTTTTTGTGACTCACTTAAAATAACCTTGTTTCAACTTAGTGCCAGACTGAGAAGTGTTTATTTTTGCTAATACGGTTTTTGAAGTCTGTTTGAGATTTTATCACTTGTTAGGTACACTCTGATAAGCTGTTCCTGGAAATTAAAGTTTCCGTATCAAAAGGCATGACCTCATCCATATCTGGATACCACAAGCCAGGTGGATTTCTTCTCAGTAGAAGTACTTGACCTTT
>NW_006159688.1:1127823-1159413 GCF_000334495.1 Tupaia belangeri chinensis | reverse complement strand
CCTCCTTACTTCCATAGCTGGTGTTTACCCAGGCATTTTGAAACTTGAAATCATCAGTCATCAAGTATATAGTATTTTTTTCATCTAAAATGATCTGGTGTAGATGAGCAAAGAGCTCTGGAGCTATAACAGCTTGAGTTTGAATCCCAGATCTGCCACCATGTCAGACAAATATTGAATTATCTAAATTTCGTTTTCCCCACTGTAACGAAGTTGCAACGAGGTTAAATGCAATGTGGTGTGCTCAAAGTCTCAGGCACGAAAAAACAAACAAACAAAAAAAGCCGGCAGATGATGTGGTGGTTGAGGTGCTGAGAATAGTATTGGTAATTTTACACATTAAAGGGGTGAAATAAAGGGGCCAATAGGGTCATAATAAAGGGGTCCCACATGGCCAACCACAGTTCAAGTCCTGGACCTGGTGTTTGCTTTCTCTTTCTCTCTCTCTCATCAAATTAAAAACAAATAATAATGAGGATAATAAATGAAATGATATAAAATTGGGGGTGGGGGGGAGTCTCAGGCACAGGACCAGCAGATGGCATAATGGTTACATAACTGTACTCCCATGTAGCTGACCATGGCTCAAGTCCCAGATCTGGTGGCTTAAAACATACCAGATATATGTGCATGTGTACCCAAAATCCCAAAAGGAGAATGGAGGAGAAGGGATTGTATTGTGGCCTTCCTCCCAGGTGATGATGTCTCACTTTCTGTCTCTGTCTCTGGGGAGCACACATGTCCTATAGCAAAAATCTCTCTTAAAAAAAAAAAGTTTCAGGCACAATGTTTAATAGTTGTTCATGGGCTCTCCCAGCAGAACAGTGGTGCTACTGAACCTTCTTTCAGTCTTTGTTCATCCTCTTCCAGGATATCTGTGCCCTTCAAATGACCTGGACACCCCCACTGCTTCCCAAAAGCACATACAAAGCACTTCTGTTCCAGAACTTTTCTTCTTTCTTGCATCAATATTTCACTGCTTTCAATGTCCATCTGATAGGAACTTACCTTGAAAAAGGATTTGAGGGAACCAGCAGTTAGCGTAATGGCTATGTCGCTGGACTCCCATGTAGTCGACCACGGTTCACGTCCCGGACCCGGTGGCTTAAAACTCACACCGGGCGCGTGTGCGTGCGTGCCCAAGATCCCGAGAGGAGAATGGAGGAGAAGGGATTGCGGCGTGACCATCCCCCCTGGGGGGTGATTTCTCGCTTTCTGTCTCTCTGTCTCTCTCTGTCTGTCTGGCAAGCGCACGCGCCCTACAGTGAAAATCTCTCAAAAAAAAAAAAGAAAGTAAAAAGAAAAAGGATTTGATAAACTTCTTCATTCCATTATTAACGACTTCTACTAGCTCAATGTCCTACTCCTCTCTCATTAGGAATGGTTTACCCCAAGGGAATACATCTCGCTTAGTGGTATTTGGGAGTTGAATACAGCAAGTGGACAAGATATGTTGCTGAGGAATGCCTACCTAATGCACCTAAAACCAAACTACTTTCTTCAAAGAAATATTTATTTAATTTTATTTATTTATTATTATTATTATTACTTTTTTAATTCATTGAAGAGAGAAAGAGAGAGGGAGAGTAAGAAAGCATCCCACCAGATCCAGGAACTGAACCACACCTAACCATGTGGGAGTCCAACACCATAACTACCGCACCTTCCGCTGGCCTCCCAAACTATATTTTAAAGTGGCTTTTGGCTAAGCCATGGTTCATGGTTACCAAGGTTAAGAGAATGATCTTACCTTTCACAACTGTCCAGGTACAGCCTCTTGCTGAGAGAGCCTTTTCTGACCCCTCTCTCTTCTCCCATCTCGCATCCCAAGCTGCAGGTGAGTCAGTCATCAGCCATGTCAGCACATTAGCATGCTCTGGTGGCCACAGTCAGCCCAACTCTAAAGGAAGGGAGGCGGAAACGACAGCTCCATATCACACTTTATTGATACAAAATGCGTTCACATTCAGCCTCAAATGACTTCCCCCAAAGGTAGGCAGGAATTGATGTCTATTTCACCCATGAGATATAAACCTCAGAAAGTATAGTGTATTTCTTGGTGTATTAATTGAAGCTCATTTTGCAAGTAACAGAAACTCAATCATTTTTGTTCAAGAAATAAAATAGGAACTTTCTATTTTACATAAACTGGGAGGTCTGGAGCTGACCTAGCTGGTTTCACAAATAACCAGGAAAAAAAGGGCTCCAATCACAACATCAAGGACCACTCTTCATCTCTCAGCTTCGTTTCCCTCATTCTCTGCTATGTGGCTTCAACTCTAAGCAACAGAGAAAAACTCTCAAAAAGAAAAATGAAATTTATTTGGCAGTGGGCATTACAATGAGGAATAAACTTGCCATAGTAACCTACAATCCTATTCTGGGGAGTAAGAGAAGATAAGAATTATTAAATGAAACATGAGAAAGGATAAATTGTTTGGGGCAACTATCCTTGGCTACCAGGAACAACAACAAAGGTGGCATCAGTCCAAGGTTGGACAGGCTTCAGTCCTAAGTTGGACAGGCGATTTCTGAGCAGATGGCTTTGCAGAATAGCCTTTGTGTAAGGCTGCAGTGGTCCTTGTGCAAGCTTGTGGTTTCAGTCGAGCCCTTGTGACAGTTGTTGTTAGGCATACAGGCATGGGAACTGTCTCTTCTGTGGCTTTCCCCACCTTCCCCACCTCAGTTTCATCAAGATTGAACACAAGTTGACACAAATTACTCCATTTTGATTCTGACAATTTTCACAATGGTTTTTTTTTTTTTTTATTTTTTAAAGAGAGATTTTTGCTATATAGTATGTGTTCTCACTGGAGATCACCACAAAGACAGAGAGACAGACAGCAAAAAATCACACCCCCCCCCCGGGGGGGATGGCCACACCGTAATCCCTTCTCCTCCATTCTCCTCTCGGAATCCTGGGCATGCATGCACACGCGCCCGGCCTGAGTTTAAGCCACCAGGTCCAGGACTCAAACTGCGGTCGACTACATGGGAGCCCAGCGACATATGCTAACTGCTGGTCCCCACAATAGTTTCTTCAGAAGAGCTAAGGAAAATGATCATTAGCAGCTCAATGCTGAGTCACGTGGTCCTACTTGAATAACGCTGGGAGGGAGAAAAATAAAGCTTCTCTCTCAAGGTCTGTATCTGAGGGGTGTACTCTGATTCGGGTGTGTGTCCACCAATCACTGGCTCCAAGGTAATGAAGCACTGAGATTAGCCTCACCCGGGCCATGATCCTACCTGTGTAGCCAGGCTGTGGGGCCTCTGACTGACACTCTCAACACAATCACAAAGTGTGGGAGAAGTCCTCCAGAGGTGTGCGTGACAACGCAAATCAAAAGAGGTCTCCTTTGTTCCCATGGCCAAGCTGTCCTGGACTAAAGCTCCCTTTAGAGTTTGCTTTGTGAACTCTCACCCTCATTCTCCATCCAAGACTAGTTAGTAGTAACTCTAATAACAGTCCCTGAATCTGATTACTGTGCACAGATTTGTCCTGTGGCTACTAGGTGACAGAACTGCACCAAGTGGTGGGGACATAGCGCTGAAGAAGACATAGTTCAAACTGTGTGTAGGATACTGGACAATCACACAGTTAGTGATCCACTCTATCCTTTATAAAGTATAAAGCTTTATAAAGCTTTCTCTCTTTCTTCCTGTCCCAGGCTCTCTCTGTGACACCTGAGAAACCTAACAAGGAGTGGAACTGCCAGAAAACTATGGATACAATACTGGATGAGATTAAGCAGGGGAAATTCCACAACCCCATGTCCATCGCCCAAATCCTCCCTTCCCTGAAGGGCAAGACATACCTAGATGTGCCCCAAGTCATCTGTATCCCTGGTAAGAACTCATTTAACATTTGCCTCTCCCATGCCATAGGAATGATATGGGGGTCAGTGTTAAGTAGCATACTGGCCTGTTACGTCCATTATTCTAAGGTGGGCAGGGCCATGTCTGACTCCCAAGCCCCACAGTGTATGCCAGCACACAGTCACAGCATTCTGCCCTGGAGTTCAATCTCATGTCTACTTTATTCGGCATATATCCATAGAGAGTCTTCTATGGGCAAAGCGTTCTGTGGGATGCTAAGGGAGGGGGGAAGTTCATAGTTCCAACAACCAAATAACATATAGCTTCATTCACTCATTTGACAAAGGTGCCATCAGATATTATGTGTATCTTATCATATCTGTTCTCTACAAAGTCAGGAGACAAATATGTAAACAAAACTATAAATAAGTATTAAAGGTAAACAGGGGACCAGCAGAGGGTGTAATGGTTACATCTCTGGACTCCCACAGAATTGACCATGGTATGAGTCCCAGACCCAGCAGCTTAAAACACACAACCGTATGTGTGTGTGTGTGCCCAAAATCCCAAGAGGAGAATGGAGGAGAAGGGACTGCAGCATGGACATCACCCCTGAAGGATGATTTCTCACTTTATGTCTCTCTGTCTCCCTCTGCCTCTCTAGCGATCGCATGCATCCTATAGCAAAAACCTCTCAAACAAAAACAAAAGATAAACAGAAGCCACGTATACTGAAAAAAAAAAAAGTGACCAATTATTGATTTTCTTTGGAAAGCTTAGGAGTTGACAGAGTAAACATTTAAGCCAAATCTTTAAGATCTAAATATGAAAGCTTAATGCCCACAGAACACTCAAAGGATGGAGTGGAAACCTGGCATGCTGCTTTTGGTTAAGGAAGTCAATCCAACAAGGTCAACTGCAGTTCAAGTCCTGACTGTGGTGGCTTCAGAAATATTCTAGGGACATGTGTGTGTATGCCCAAGATCCTAACAAGATGGAGAGGCAGACGAGAAGGGATTTCAGTGTGACCATGCTGCATTGGGGTGCTTTCCCTTCCAATGCCCCTCTGCCCCTTCTCTTTCTGACAATTAAAGAAAAGAAATTATCTTTATTTTTTACTAAATTATAAATATAATACAAAGATATTTAAAATTCAGACACTGAGAAAATATGCACTTAGAAAGTGGGAGTCCTCCTGGCATTTGATAGAAAGTGGATGAATATGGAAGATTTGTTTCTGAGTGAAGAGAGTCAGGCTATGAAAGAGAGACATTGTATGTCTCCACTTAACGTATACTGACTGTTTGCATTCTATGAAAATGACTGAAAGACTGGAGGACATAAAAGCATTGGAAATAGTTGACACTGGAGACAAAGTGGAAGGAGGGTGGGAGAGGGGGAAAGTAGGGAAGGTAATTAGGGAGGAAAAATAGGTAAGACATTTGTGGGACACAAAAATGTTTTATTACCTGTTGATGATGTGCACAGTATTTTCAATTGGACTGGTCTGAGGTGTATTTCATCTTGGGTAAATTCTCTACAGAAGCTAAATGATGTACAGTGATTAAATGCATAAAAATTATTATTATTATAATAAAAAGGTCAATTACCATAGTAATGCCTTACAGAAAGTGATAAAACTAAAGAAACAAAAGTGTAAGGATATTCTATAAGTGATTTTAGATATTGCTGTGTTTCATGGAAAAAGATAACTTTTAAAGAATTAGAAAAAATTACTGAAAGTCCAAGCTCTGGAATGTTTCCAAATTAAGTTGGAGTTTTAAGTACACTAATTATGTTAATATAGCTGGTTACAAAGCTAAAAAAACAAGTGGAGGGAGGGGTCCTGAAAAATATTTTTTTTAAGAGAGATGTTTACTATAAGGTGCATGCACTTGCCAGAGAAACAGAGGGAAACAGAAAGAGAGAAATCGCCCCCCAGGAGGGATAGCCACACCTCAATCCCTTCTCCTCCATTCTCCTCTCAAAATTTTGGGCATGCATGCATACATGCCCAGTGTGAGTTTTAAGCCACTGGGTCCAGGACTCAAGCTTCAGTTGACTACATGGGAGTCCAGTGAAGTAATCATTATGCTATCTGCTGGTCCCTGAAAACTAATTTTTTAATTTTAATTTTTAAAAAGCAAAAATTCCAGAACTTTTATTTTAACAGAGGACGTTACATTCTTTTGTCTATAAAATGTTTCTTCTCAGGACCAGCAGTTGGTGTAATGGCTATGTCGCTGGACTCCCATGTAGTCAACTATTTGAGTCCCGGACCCAGTGGCTTAAACTCACACCAGGCACATATGTGTGTGTCCTCAAAATCCCGAGAGGAGAATGGAGGAGAAGCAATTGTGGCATGGCTATGCCCCCCTGGGGGGTGATTTCTCACTTTCTGTCTCTCTGTTTCTCTGTGTCTTTCTGGTGAGCGCAAGTGCCCTATAAGAAAAAAACCTCTCCAAAAAAAAAAGAAAGTTTCTTCTCAAAAAAAAGTTGTCATCCCAGAGATAACTAGTGTGTGATATGGATTCCTCCAATTCTTTTTTTCTTTTTTTAATTGCTAGAGGGTGTATGCATTCACCAGAGAAAGACAATGAGATACAGAGAGAGAAAGCACCCCCAATGAGAAAGGATCACACCACAATTCCTTCTTCTCCATTCTGTCAAGATTCAGGGCATGCATGCAATGCACCCAGCATATTTCTCAAGCCACCAGGGCCAGAATTCAAACCATCGGCCATATACGATCCAGTTTCCTTAACTACTAGGCTACAGAGCTGGCCCCAATTCTTCTTTTTAATCAACTACTAATAGAAAATAGTAGTCATTTACATTTCTTGGACTTCATAAGACAAAAAGAGATTAGTAAGTTCCTTGTCTATGTTGATGCAGAATCTCAGAGACCAAAACCAAGACTGATCTCAATTATAACAGACATTATCACAGTCACCTAATTCCTTAGGCTGCTTCCCAGTGATTTCTCAACTTTAACGAGGTAGCCATAGAGCCTTGCCAGGATTCTATACTAGCTGTCCAAGAATTTGTTAAATTGTCTGAAACTTACTTCTTTCTTGAAATGTCCTCTGGGTTGTGTTGCCAATAACACAGATTTTTACATCTATAATGCAGACTCCATCATCTCTAACAAATTTGGCCCCTGTGCTCTTCACAGATCATGAGGTGCAACCAACTCTCCCCAACCTCCCCAGCCCTGTTCCCACCTCAGCATCCAACATCACTGTCACATACACCATAAATAACCAGCTGAGGGGGATAGAGCTGCTCTTCAATGTGACCATTAATGTCAGTGTGAAGAGTGGATCAGTGCTCCTTGTTGTCCTAGAAGAAGCACAGCGCAAAAATCCCATGTTCAAGTGAGTGTTACAAGTGGCATTTGCTCTTCTTCCAGACTCATCCCAATTTCCAGTCTCTTTCTCTCTCCTTCCTTTATTTTCATACCTTTTATTACCTTCTAATAATTAAACAAATTTTTTTTCTATTAGCTCCTCGAGGGAGCTTGCAATCTAGTAAGTAGGAAAGTTTGTCATGAAAAGTTAAACCACAAAAGTCAATATATGATGGAGTTTTAAAAACAGGGATGCAGAGAAGAGTCCATTGTGAATTAGAATGGCCAAAGGAGTTTCTGTGGCTTAGGATCACAGAGAATAGATAGTATTTAGGAAGAAGTAGAAGGGGTCATTCTATTGACAGAAAGAAAAATTAGGGAAAAACAATGGAGAGATAAGATATTTGTGCAACACAGATACGGTTTATTATCTGTTGAGGATGTGTATAGTATTCCCAACTGGACTGAGGTGTGTATCATGCTGGGTAAAGTCTCTTTATAATCTAAATGATGTATAGTGATTGAATGTATAAATAATAGTAATAATAGTAATAAATTTTAGAAAAGAAAAAAATGGCTGGAAGAAAGTATTTGAGATAAGAATTAGCAAGAAATTTGAGGTCAGCTAGGGCTGACCTTGTAGCCTAGTGGTTAAGGGAGTCAGTCCCACATGGTCGACTGCAATTTGAGTCCTGACCCTGGCTGCTTGAGAAATATGCCTGCGGCATGTGTGTGCGTAGGCCAGCTTGACTAGAGGAGAGAATACAAATCTGAATGAAGTAAATGATGTCTGAAAGAGTAATTGGATGACACTGTAAAAAGCCTGAAATACTAAGGAAATTAGCCTTCATATTGCTATGAAGCATGAAAAATTTTGAATATGTTATTAAATATCACCAAATGATGCAATTTCCATAACTTCAAAATAGTCAATCTTGACTATTTTTTCCATCCCTCATCTAATTATTCACCTATTGTTGGGTATTTACATTTTTTTTTATTTCCTTAATGATAAGTGTTTAAAAAACCCATTCATTTTAATTTCATGTAAGCCAAGTGAAGTAATTACATATTCATTAGCCATTTACATTTGTCTCTTTTAGACATGATTCTCTCTAATCTTCAAAGCATGTAGAATGTCTCTATCCCTTCATTTTATGCCCTTATTACCTAACCTAAAGTGAGACGTTAATTATCTATCATTTTATTCTTAGATTTGAAGCCACAATGACATCTTGGGGACTTTACATCTCTTCTATCAACAATATTGCAGAAAATGTTAATCACAAGACATACTGGCAGTTTCTTAGTGGCAAAACACCTTTGAACAAAGGTGAGAGAACAAAACACAAGAGCATTTCTTTTATAATTTAAAGATTACATTCCTTAATTCCTTTGCTTAATTCACTCATTCATTTAATAGATAACTGTGAGTGTATATGTGTGTGTATATATATATGTATAGTAATTGTATATTCTGTGTATATATAGATATACTATATATATATATATATAGTAATTGTATACTATATATATATATATATATATATATATATAGTTATTGTATATACAATCATTACATGTACAGTTGACCCTTGAACTTCAAAGGTCCATTTATACATGGATTTTTTTTTCCCAAAGACAAGGTAGACCATTTGCCCTATAAACAGACAATTTAAATACACTATAGTACTATAAATGTACTTTCTCTTCCTTATGATTTTAATAACATTTTCTTCTAGTTTAATTTGTTGTTAAGAATATAGTATATAATATATATAACATGCAAAATATATGTTAATCAACTATTTATATTATTGTTAAGACTTCCATCAACAGTAGTAGTTACATTTTCAGGGAGTCAAAATTTATACACAGGGGGTTATTAAAGTTCCCGGGGGTTAAAATGTGATACTCTGTGAGGCTTTCTCACACAGGAAGGTTCTGGGTTCATGGCAGCAGACCTCCTGAGCATGCCATGCAAGCACATGCCCATGATCCCAGGCCGGCTGAGACCAGTGGTGGATTGCAGCATCAAGATGTAGTTGGGGATGCTGTCTCTCTCTCACTCATGGAAGAAATAAATAATAACTTTCTTTTACAAAGTTATATGCAGATTTCTGACTACACAGGGATAGGGCTGTTAGCTCCGCTAATCCCCAAATTGTTTAAGGGTCAACTGTATGTGCGTATATGCACATACATACATATAAGTATTTATATGCATATATATTATTAATGTGCATACAGTTATTAGATAGATAGACAGGTGATATGTACACTTTGCTGGTATTGGTGATGCTTTTTAACAGAGAAGGAAACTTGGTCTTACACAAGGCATGCCTCTAGCATGTGAGAATGACTAATTAAACCCAGATTTCCAAACTCAAGGACCATAAGTTCATTTAAAATTCCTTCTTTGCCTTTTTCTTTCCACTGTAGTCATTGTTTTAAAAGTCTCCAAAAAGAGAAATGTCCAAGTGTGCATGACTGTGTGGAGAATGTTGCAAGAATAAAACTTGGAATGCAGCAAAATCTTAACATTCAGTGAAGTTTTTACACAAATCCCATATCCTCCAACTTACAGAGCCCAGTGCACGGCTTTGTGTAAGGATGATGATACCCAGTTAGCCATGCAGAGAGATGTAAAGCCAAATAAAGTCACAGCAGAGCCAAGACTGAAGCTTCGTGAAGATGCTTCACTAGCCAATATTACAATGGGAGAGGTTTCTCTTAGAGTCAATCACATAGTTCACAAAATATGGCCAGTCAGAATTTGTGAAATTGCAACAAAGCCTACAATAAAGCTCTTGACATCACATAGATCTTGCTTAGATATCTCCTTCTCTTATTCTTTTTTTTAAAGAATTATTTATTTATTTCATTTTATTTGTTATTATTATTTCTTTTTTAATTTGACCAGAGGAGAAAAAAAAAGGGAAAGTGAGCAAGCAAGCCACCAGGTCCAGCACTCAAACCACAACTGGCCATATGAGTCCAGCTCCTTAACCACCATGCCACCTGCTGGCCCCCTCCTTCTCTTGGTCTTGATAAAGGGAAAGGCCTCTGAGATCCAAAGTGATCTGGCCTTGGAATTGTCATTCTTTCTGTTGTCTGACTATCTGAAAGATAATGGATGCTGTTATCATCTATCATTCCTGTCTGGCAAAAATCCTCAACTCATTGTCTCTCCTTATTTCTTACAAAATCTTCAAAACTGGATATGAGGTCCTTCCTTGAATGTTAAAATTTTGACCTAAATAAGCCATTTTGATAATAACCAACATTTCTTGAGCAATTATTATGTGCCAAGTATTCATACTAGGCACCCAGAAGTCATTGTTTCTAATCCTGAAAATAACTCTTTAGAGTACAAATTATTAACAAAATTTTATAAGCGAGAAAAAAAAAAAAAGAAGCTTGCCCATCACAAAGCTCCACAAAATGGAGACCTGGAGACTGCGAACAAGACCTTCCTAAATTCCAGTTCCATGTTTCTTCTTTCCATACTAATCAAACTGCCCACGATGATTTATTTCACTCCTTTAACAAAATTAATGGGCTGATGCTTTGGAAGTGGGCTAGTTACATGCCCCATGGTCACCTGTGTATTCTCTGCTCATTCCCAGGCGTTGCTGAATACATACCCTTCAACCATGAGCACATAACAGCCAATTTCACACAGTACTGAGGAGGAGTTGGGCTCGGCTTCTACCAAACAACCCCAAAGGATGAGTGGAATGTTTTTCACATTTCAAATCTATGCAAAAAAGCAGGTATCTATGATGCTACTATATTCCTGGTAAAAACAGGGGGAAACACTATGCATCCATACAATAAATGATACAAAGTTACTTAGAGTCTCAACATTTGTGGCCCATAAAAATAAAAAGTCTAACTTCTCAATGCACTGCACTGTTTGTCTTTATTATGTAATGCTGGGGGGGGGGCCCTCAGTCGATATCTGGGGAGATCATTCTGATCATCTTGATCATCTAGATAGGCAATAGGTAGTTGTGTGCTTCTCCATTTTCTAAGTTTCATCCTTTTGAGACATAATAACTGAACAACTGAAAAAAAACCTTATTTTAACACACCCCCTACTTCTACAAATGAAATAATACATTTTTTTTAAATCTCCTAGTTTTTTCCTAAGGTGCTTTCCTTCAAAGCACCTAATGTAAACATAAGGACATACACACACACACACACACACACACACACACACACATATATATATATAATACATATTTATATATATAAAACATACATATATATGTAAATGGCCGAAATTATTTTATACTAAACTCCCAGATGATTTAAAACTAGGTAATGATGTTGTATAATTCTTCCCTTCCATTTCCAATATTTATTCTTTGTATAATCAGGTTAAATATATATTTACATAATTTGCATATATATTTAAATAGGATATAATTTATATTTAATATATAGGTGTTTGGGTTTTTTTTTTAGTTTTTCTGCTATAGAGTGTGTGGGCTCATCAGAGAGACACAGAAAGAGGGAAAGTACGAAATCCCTTTGCAGAGGGGATGGCCACAATGTAATCCCTTCTGCTCCTGTCTCCTCTCAGGATTTTGGGCACCCAAAATTTTCTTCTTTTTTTGTTATCTATTTATTTACTTACTATTATTATTTTTTTAAGCTTGCTATAGGGCACATGCACTTACCAGAGAGAGACAAAGATGGTCGGCCATGTAGGAGTCTAGCACTTCAACCACCACACCACCTCCTGGTCCCAATATATAGTATAATTGAATGTAAATAATGTATTTTACATAGTAGATATATTATAGGTAGGTATATAGATATTTTTGCAAAATTTGAAGTTCCAAAGACAATCATAACTCAAATCTCTACTGGTACACTGCTACAAATTTTCTACAGAAGAATATAAAAATTCATATCAAAAAGCCTAAAATAGATTCACCTTTGACCCCCCCAATTCTAATTTTGAAATGTATATAGAAGGCACCTTGATATATAAGAATCAAAATGTGATTGTTAGAGAACAGAACTTAGATGTCCAGACACAATAATGACCTGTAAGTACCTTGAGGCAGGAAGTCACATCAATTTAGTTTATAAATATATCTATTTCCAAAGCTTATTTCAGTTTTTTAAAAATTTGCTTTAGGAGGGGCCAGCAGGTGGCATGGTGGTTAGGGTACTAGAATTCCCACGTGGTCAATCAAGTGGTTCAAGTGGTTCAAGTCCCAGCTGTCAGAAAAATCATGATGTATTTTTGCATAGAAAAAATATGGCATTACTTTTCCGACAACCCAGTACTTCTAACACTGAACTCCAGAATTGGACAGAGGGAACCTCTAGTCACAGGCCTCCTGTCCTGGCATCTTAGAGCAAGTACCTGGTCTTAGGAACACAGTTGGGCTCCCGGGAGAAAAAGGTGTGAGCCGCACAGGCCCAGGTCCTCATCTCAAACACACCCATCAGATAAAGCACTCTGTCCCAGAAAAAATCCAGGACTGTCACTGTCACAGAAGGAAACTTCAGGATTGGTGAATAGTGCTCTTTCATAACGTACTATGTTTGTAACATTGAAAAAATAGAAACTATCTATATGTTCAACAGTAGGGTGATGGACAGGCAAACTCCGGTGCATCCATATTCTGAGATACTTAGAAGTTACTAAAATGCATGTTGAAGGTAAATACTTGTTTACATGAAAAGAGGTTCATGAAGTGAACAGATTATACAAGTGAATGAAACAGATTATATACATTACAATGGCATCCATGCCAGTGTTTTGGTAGTTATCTGTGTATGATAGAATTAGTAATGCTTGAGAGTTTTTTTGCTTGTTTGCTTCTCTAGTTTCTACGTTTTATCCTTTTGACACATAATAATTAAAAAATTGGAAAATTTTTTTAAAAATTTTAAACAAAGATGACTTGTTAACTAAAATTGAACAACTAGAAAAGTTGGAGTATAGTGTGTGTGTGTGTGTGTGTATGATTCTGTGTATAAGAGTTCTGCCCCCAATTTTTGTTCTAATGATAGGAAATCCGAGGAACAAGGATAGGGTGAAAACAATAGAGAAAAATCACTAATTGGTTTCATACATGAAAATCTTGTTTTAGGGCCAGTGATTGACACGATGATTAAGGTGTTAGATTCCCACATGGCTGACCACAGTTCGAGTCCCAGACCCAGCAGTTTGAAAATCACAACAAATAAATAGATTAAAAAAACGAATGGCTTTAAGAAAAAAATCTTTCTAAAAAAGAGAAAAAATCGTATTTTAGCTACTGTTCTAGTTAGCTTTGTGGCTAATAAAAGAAAATACCTGAAGCTGGGTGATTTATGAGAATAGAGGTTTACACAGATCATGGTTCTGCAGTTCACGGTCCAGGGATGGAATCTGGTGAGAGGGACTTCCTGCTGTGGACCACATGGCAGGACAGAGCAGACATGAGCATGTCTCTCTCATTCTCTCTCCTTATAAACCCACCAGGAGTCGACCATGGGGACCTTGACCTGATCCTGATGACCATAATCCTAATCTCCTCCCAAAGGCCCCAACTTTCGATAGCATAGTCGGATTAAGATGTCACCCTCTTAATCCATCACAATCAAATCTCAACACATGGATTTTGGGGGGACACATTCAAACCATGGCAGCTCACTAGAAATAAATGTGTGTGTGTGTGTGTGTGTGTGTGTGTATGTGTTCACCTGTATTGGAAGGGCTGGAGGCAGGGGAATGAGGTTGACACTGGAACTGCTATGACAAGTTGCAATTCTGCTTTCAGAAATTGCTTTAAAATGTTTATGTTTGCATACACTATAAAAATAAAGGAGGCTGTTGTAACAAAAGAGTGTGAAAAATATTGCAAAATAAGCAAAATGACCTGTAAGTACCTTGAGGCAGGAAGTCACATAATTTAGTTTATAAATATGTCTATTTCCAAGGCTTATTTCAGTTTTTTAAAAATTTGCTTTAGGAGGGGCCAGCAGGTGGCATGGTGGTTAGGGTACTAGAATTCCCACGTGGACAATCAAGTGGTTCAAGTGGTTCAAGTCCCGGATCGGGGGGTTGCCTGGCGAGCCTCTCTCTCTCTCTCTCTCTCTCTCTCTCTCTCTTTCTCTCTCTCTCTCTTTCTCTGGCAAAACTCATGGAAAAAAACAATAATAATTAATAAAATAAATTATTATTAAAAAAAAATTGCCATGTGTGCTCACTAGAAAAAGACAGAGAGGGGGTTGGTAATGAGAAATCAACCCCCAGTGGATGTGGTCACACCACAATCCCTTCTCCTCTAGTCTCTGAAGATTTGGGGCATGTGTGCATGCATGTTTGGCATGTTTTCCAGCTACCAGGTCCAAGACTTGAACCTGTACAGTGGGCCATGTGGGTTCCAGCCGCTTTACTTCCATGCTACCTGGCTGGTCCAACTTTTTATGTTTTCAATCAGTGCATTTTCTACTTGATTTCCACTTGTCATTATCTCACAGATGAAGGATTTATAAGCTTTTCTATTCATGTGGGAACTATTATGCAGTTAAAGAATTTTTCCCAGCTATGCTACTCTTGTGTTACACCTAATTCTCATCTTTTAGTCAGTTAGCACCAGAAAAATACCAAAGAAGGAACAGAGGCCAGATGGTGGCAGAGCAGTAACAGCACTCTGAGAGGCTGACCCACATGGGAAGACTCAGAGTTCATATTAGGAGACCTCCCTAAGCATACTAGGCATCTGTGTGCCCATGGTCCTGGCTGCCAGAAGCTGCAGATGGATACTAGCTTTGGGACCCTGTGAGGGTGCATGTGTGTGTGCCTCTGTCTTTCTCTCCCTCTGTCTCTGTCTCTCTCACTCATGGATGAAATCAAGAAAATTAACTTTAGGGACCAGCAGGTGGCATGATGGTTAAAGGTGCTGGACACTCCCACATGGCTGACCACAGTTCGAGTCCTGGACCTGGTGGCTTGCCTTCTCACTTCCTCTCTCTCTCTCTCTCTCTCTCTCTCTCTGTCAAATTAAAAATAAATGAATGGATAAATAAAATTTAATAAATAATTATATTTTAAAAAGATTATTTCTTTAAAAAGAAAAAGAAAATTAACTTTAAAAAAAGATGGGACCGACAGGTAGTGTGATGTTTAAGGCTCTAGATTCTTGCATGGTTGACTACAGTTCAAGTCCCAGACCTGGCAGCTTGAAAATCATGCTGGGTGCATGTGCCTGTGTGTCCAAAATCTCACAAGGAGAATGGAGGAAAAGGGACTGCAATGTGGCCATCCCCCTTGGACGATTTCTCATTTTCCCTCTCTCTCTCTTTCTCTCTTTCTCTCTCTCTCTCTCTCTCTCTCTCTCTCTCTCTCTCTGGCAAGTGCATGCACCCTGTGGCAAAAAAACAAGCAATCAAAAACAAAAACAGAAAAACAGTCAGGGGAATTTTTTTAAAAGAATTATTTCATTTTATTTAGTACTATTATTTTAATTCACCAGAGAGAGAGAGGGAAATGAGAAAGCAAGCCGGCAGATCTGGGACTGAAACAGCAGTCAGTCATGCCACTTGCTGGTCCTACGGGACTTATTAATATACCTGTACTTTTAAAAATAGATAGTAGCTAGAAAAAACTAAACAAAAGTCAAAACTAGTTGTCCACATATAGACAGTATATATCCAGGGTAACCTAACACTACCTCTGAGCTGCTTCTTATCATTATCTTACTACTTCCCATATTTTTTCATAGTCTCATAAGCAATAGACCTATTTTAGCTTACTAGAATATCCTTAAAGCCTAGTACATAACCTGGCATAAAAATACTGGATGGTCAGAAAAGTCGTAACGGTTTTTTTTTCTGTTTTTCTATGCAAAAAATGTGTCATGGCTTTTCCGGCAATACATTGCATCACTTAACTATTTTTAGCTCAGAAAAGACAAGAGTTTATTAGAAATACAGTCTTCAAATACAATATGAGAAGAAATCTGGGAATGAAAAGATCTTTGATACTCAGTCTGTATTTACATATAACCAAGCTAAGTGACTTGGACAAGTTTCTAATTCATTTGAAGACTAATTTCCTCATCTACAAAACCAGCTGTAGAGGTGACAGCCCATTGCCTATGGGTAAGGCAGCTGGATCCGATATGGCTGACTGCACAGTTCAAGTCCTGAACTTGGCAGCTTGAGAAATATGCCAACTGCATTTGCATGCATACCCAAGATCTTGAAAGAAGAGAGAGGTGGAGGAGAAAGGATTGTGGCATGACCATGCCCCCATGAGGGTGCTTTCTCACTCCCTCCCACCCCATCTCTCTCTCCAGGAAGCACATGCACCCTCTGGCAAATTATAATAGTAATAAAAAACCACTGTAGAATCATCTCTAAAATTCTGTTCACTTTGGAAAAGTCTCTCTTAGAATTGCGTTCTCTGAGACATTTTACTTTGTGTCCCCTCCAATCATAACCACAGCCTGTGTGTTCACTCCTATGCATTACGTTTAGATTTCAGTAATTATGGTAAGCACTTTTGTGACCTCTACTGGCCATGGATGGTAAAGTCTAAATTCTCTTAAAGTGGTCAGTTATGCATAACTTTGTGGAGATGCAGGAAAGAAAAAAGATTGCTAGCAAATACTTTCTCCCACGTAAGAATTGTATGCAGTTATACTTGACTTTCACTAGCTTCATGAATGGCCTATACCAAGTACCGTAAGTGAAGGTAACACACCGTGAAAGAACGGGGACTACACAGATGATACCTCTAGTCCCTCTGAACTGAGGGCCTATAATTCTCTGAAATACCGTAAGCTTCAAGTCTTCCTCAGAAATGCAAATGACTGTGAGATTAAAAGGAGAAAAACAAAAGAGGAGCGAGAAGTCTGAGAAAACAAAAATAGAATTGGAACATAACAAAACGGTTCTCAATTTTAAGAAGTCGTTGGACTCCCATGTAGTCAACCGTGGTTCAAATCCCAAACCCGGTGGCTTAAACTCATGCGGGGCACCCAAGATCCTGCGAGGAGAATGGAGGAGAAGGGATTGTGTCGTGGCCATCCCCCCTGGGGTGTGATTTCCCGTTTCTGTTTCTCTGCCTCTCTCTGTCTTTTTGGCAAGCGCACGTGCCCTATAGCAAAAACCTCTGCAAAAAAAAGAAAAAAAGTAACATGTAATATAAGTGACAATATTTAGGGGCCAGGCAGTGGCACAGCAGCAAAATGAGACTCTCTGTAAGGCAGAGTCACATGGGAGGGTTGCCAGATTGCATTCTCAGCACTCCCAGAATATGTATGCCCATGATCCAGGCTGGCCTAAGGTAGAGTGGATCACAGCATTGAAACTCTTTTGGGAATTCTATGGCGCCAGGTCTCTATCTCATCAAGACCTGCAAACTAACCCACAACCAGTACATAAATTATATTAAGTAGGTCTCAGAGAATGCTGTCAGAAGTTAACTTGAATTTATTATTTACCCAAGCCAACTTTGTGAGGCTGGTTTTTTGCATTTTTTCATAATCTTCAGATCTAAAAAAAGGTTAAAAAGTTGTTTTGTCACTTCTCATAACAGTAACATTCTCATTTCTGTTATCTAAAATGTCCAATACTACACAATAGTTGCAACCCTGAATTGCATTTAAAGGCAAAACTGCCTTTCTCTCCCAGCTCAGCTTTTCTTCAGGTAGAGATAGTGAAAAAACATCATGGCTAGGGGGTCAGCAGGTGCCATGGTGTTTGAGGTGCTGGACTCCCACATGGCCGCCTGCAGTTCAAGTCCTGGACCAGGCAGTTTTCTCTCTCTCTCCCTCCCTCTCTGGTCAAATTGAAATAAACAAATGAATTAATAAATAAAGTTAAATAAATAATTATTTTTAAAAAACATCAATAACTCTCAAATTGAAATAGAACCTAATGTACCTTTAATGCTCTGGTTATATGAAAATATACTGTTTTTTCTCATGGCAGTAGATAGATGCTCAAAGTATGTTTGTTAAATGAACAAACACTTGCACTGAAATCCCAGCTTTATGGAATGATCCTAACACTTCTGTGCCACATTCCCATCATTATCATCAACAAGATAGCATTTAATAAAATAATCTATATGCATATGATAGTCCTTTGTACACAGGAAATCACTCTGTGAATTATTAACACTATATTAGAGAACATTGTTTTTTGCTCTGGCAAAGCCTATGGTACCATTGCCCTTTTAGAAATACTCTAAATTAAATGAGAGCTAAATTGATAAGGAAGTTAATATAATTATTAACAATCCTCTTCAGATATTCTGTGGGCTTCACAAATTCCATGGTGATTCATCATACTGTAACGTTATGATTAAAATCTGATATACAAAAACCTAATCTGCTTATTAAAAATGATAGAGTGTGTGGGCCAGTAGGTGGCATGGTGGTTATGGTGCTGGACTCCCACATGGCTGGCATGATTCAAGTCCCAGATCTGGTGACTTTCTCTCTCTTTCTCTCTCACTGGTCAAATAAATAATAGTAATAAATAAAATTCAATAAAAATAATTCTTTAAAAAAAGATAAGAGTGTAATGTACTATGTATGTGTGTATGTGTGTACAAGCAATAATTAAGATCTGGACCAAGGCTGTAATTTTCTGTTCTCTTAATTTTAAAATAAGATTGAAGATTAAAATTTGAAGTACCAGGGGAACCAGCAGTTAGCGTAATGGCTATGTCGCTGGACTCCCACGTAGTCGACCGCGGTTCGTGTCCCGGACCCGGTGGCTTAAAACTCACGCCAGGCGCGTGTGCGTGCGTGCCCAAGATCCCGAGAGGAGAATGGAGGAGAAGGGATTGTGGCGTGACCATCCCCCCTGGGGGGTGATTTCTCGCTTTCTGTCTCTATGTCTCTCTCTGTCTGTCTGGCGAGCGCACGCGCCCTACAGTGAAAATCTCTCCAAAAAAAAAAAAATTTGAAGTACAAGTAATTTTTATGCAGATGGAAAAATAAAAATCCCAGTAGGTATAGGCTTAGATAATGCAGAAATAACACTATGTATTAATAACTATTCTCTATTTTATAATTTTCAAAAACGTCCACAGGAAACTGATTCTCAAATTTTATAAGGCATTAAAATCATCCATGAAGCTAATTAGCAGTAGAAATTTGTAAACCCCACATTCAGACATTTCTTTTTTTTTTTTTTGAAAGACTTTATATAATTTTATTTATTGCTGTTACTCTTTAATTTGCTATAGGGCATATGCATTCACCAGAGAGAGAGGAAAAGTGAGAAAGTAAGCTGCCAGGTCTGAGACTCAAACCTCAGTCGATCATGTGCCTTAACCACCATGCCATCTGCTGGTCCATCATTTCTTAATGAAGGCTTCAGGAGAGCCCAAGTCAGGTGATCTGAAGACCAACTTTTGGGAGATTTTAGTAAAATCTTTATAGTAAAAAAATATTGAAGGGCACCAGCAGGTGGCATGGCAGTTAAAGAGCTGGATTCCTACATGACCAACCATGGTTCCAGTCCCAGACTCAGCCACTCAAAATTCACAGCAGGTGTGCACACATGCATTCCCAAAATCCCAAGAGGAGAACAGGGGAGAGGGGACTGCAGCATGGCCATCCTCCCGGGGGGTGATTTCTTACATTCCCTCTCTGACCCTCTCATGTGCCCTATGACAAAAACCTTTTAAAAAATAAAGAATATTGAGGTTCTTATCCCTACTTTGCATCATAATATTGTCAGGCTAACCATTTAATCTCTGAACCTACTACAAATAACTATACCTGAAATACCAACAAAGAAATAAAAAGAATAGTGAGAAATTAAAGAAGGGCAGCGTCCTGGTTGCACACGCAATAGGGAAACTGTTTTATAATACTAGAGGCCATATGGGAAGGTTCCAGGTCTGTGTCCTAGGGGCCAATACACCAAGTGTGTGCACTGGGACACTGCAGGACTGAGAGGGATCACACAGTGAGATCTCACTCTTTCTCACTCTTGAAAGAGATAAGTAAACTTAAAGAAAAGAAAGAGGAAAAAAGAATAGAGAAAGAAAAAAAGCAAAGAGAAAAGAAAACTTCAAAAGGGGAAAATCATTTCCATTAGGCAGGGAGCATGGTCAGAAAAGACCTCAGGTTCCTCCTTTAGTTTTTCATAACCCTTTACTTAGACTTTTCTTATGTTACCTCAGTGGTAACTATTTGTAGTCTCATCTCATTGTCCTTACACAAATATAAATTCCTAAAGAATTGGATCACTGTTTTTTTCCTTCTTGTGTCCTCTGCTGTACCAAACACAATGCTTGCAAAGAACAATAAGCATTGTAATAGTTACTCCTTAAATGTTAAACGTTAGAATTCACTTTTATTTATTATTTATTTATGTATTTGCTTATTTAATTTGCTAGAGGGTTCTGCACTCTCAGAGGCAGGGGGAATTTGGGGAGAGAAAGCAAGAAAGCACCCCACAAGGGTCATGGTCACACAAGAATCCCTTCTCTTTTTCTCCCTTTTGGGATTTTAGACACTCACTCCCCAAATGTACATATGTGCACAAACACATGCTCAGCATGGTTTTTTCAAGCTGTGGGGTGCAGGACCACACCACACAGTCAGCCATATGGGAATCAGCTGCCTTAACCACCAGGTCACAGCTGGTCCTACTTTAACTTTTCAACTTAATTTTTAAATTTTATTATTTGTGGTTGACCAATTATAACTGTGTACACTTTTTGGGTATAAGGTGATAGTTTGATATATGCATACAATGTGAAATGATTAAATCAACATATCAATACCTCATTATTTTTTATGATGAGGCATATATATATATATACACATTAGCCTGTAGTCACCTTGCTATGCAACAGATCTCTAAACACATTTCTGTCTTTATGAAACTTTGTATCTTTTTATTAATAACTTACCATCTTCCATCTTATCTCCACCTCAGGTACCATCATTCTACTCACTACTTCCATGAGTTCAGTATTTTTTGTCATATCCCAAAAATTGACAGAGCAATGTCATGAAAATTTTTGTTAAGTTTTCTTCTAGTAGTTTTACAGTTAATCCATTTTGACTTAATTTTTTGTATATGGTGTGAGACAAGACTCCAGCTTCATTCCTCTGCATAGAGATATCCAGTTATCCCAACACCATTGATTGAAGAGATTGTCCTTTCCAAATTATGTGTTTTCAGCACCTTTGTCAAAAATTGACTATAAATATGAAGATTTATTTCTGTTCCATTAGCCAATGTGTATTTTTATACCATACCAGGCTATGCTTTAATATACTGTGTAATCAGGAAGTGTGGTGCCTCCAGTTTTGCTCTCTGTGTGCTCAAGATGATTTTGGCTATTAGGGGTCTTTTGTGGGTCCATGTCAGTTTTTTCTATTTCTGTGAAAAATTACATCGGAATTTCGATAGAGATTGCATTGAATCTGTAGATTACATACTTTGGTTCTTTTAAAATAAACAATGAGGTGGAAGTTTTAGGGCACCCAAAGACCTACAAGCTAAATTATTTTACTGCCACTTTATTTTCCACCTGAAGTAATATCACACAATATTGGGTTTAAGATCTTTATTTTCCTGAGCATAGTTGATCTTCCACTTTTGGTATTAAATATATATATATATATGTATATGTATATATGTATATATATATAAGAATCTGACACTATCTAGTGGATAACTCCTTGATTTTTTAGAACTGCTCTTGGAACAGAAAACATCAGCTGTAATAAAGTTCATTTACTCCTGAGGCAGATTCAGTGTACAGATAATCAAGAAGTACAGAAAACTGTGGAGAGCGTTTCCTCAGTAACTTTACAAGAAATACAAATTGAATTGGCTAACATTTGTGAAGTTAATCGATGGAGAAAGTCCACAAACAAATTTAGAAGGATTTAAGAAGAGACATCAGTCTGAATTTGCAAAAATGTTTTTGTGTCCTCAAAGATTGGGAAAGATCGTCTCTCATTTTAATTATTAGAAAATCTCCGGTGCATAAAAATCACTCAACATTCTCGCAGAATAATTGTCCCCTATTTCATTTTAATTTGGCATTATGATACCATCGATTCACTGGAGTCTCTGGAGTCGGATTACTCAGATTCTGACTGTACTGTTTCCACTAGTGTGACCCGAAAAGGTAAAGCCTCTGAGGTCGAGATACGTAAAATAAGCATTATGAGACTTCTTCCAGGCATTTTGGGGGAGAACTAAATACAAGGTCTAACACACAGCAAAGGCTCGCGAACGGCAAGCCAAGGACGAATCCTTGAAGGCCCCCGAGAGAAGTGTGAAGTCAATGGTAAGGGACCAACACGCTAAGCGAACCCCAGCTTTCACGCTGTTGCACTCCGTGGAAGAAATTCCCGGCCGCGAAGCCCTGGTCTGGGCACAGGGCAGAGTCTGAACGCAGGTCGGCAGAGACTCAAGGAGAGCGCCTGCACGTAGCCACGCCAACCGCGCCATTTGAAAATAAACAATGAGGTGGAAGTTTTAGGGCACCCAAAGACCTACAAGCTAAATTATTTTACTGCCACTTTATTTTCCACCTGAAGTAATATCACACAATATTGGGTTTAAGATCTTTATTTTCCTGAGCATAGTTGATCTTCCACTTTTGGTATTAAATATATATATATATATATGTATATGTATATATGTATATATATATAAGAATCTGACACTATCTAGTGGATAACTCCTTGATTTTTTAGAACTGCTCTTGGAACAGAAAACATCAGCTGTAATAAAGTTCATTTACTCCTGAGGCAGATTCAGTGTACAGATAATCAAGAAGTACAGAAAACTGTGGAGAGCGTTTCCTCAGTAACTTTACAAGAAATACAAATTGAATTGGCTAACATTTGTGAAGTTAATCGATGGAGAAAGTCCACAAACAAATTTAGAAGGATTTAAGAAGAGACATCAGTCTGAATTTGCAAAAATGTTTTTTTGACCTCAAAGATTGGGAAAGATCGTCTCTCATTTTAATTATTAGAAAATCTCCGGTGCATAAAAATCACTCAACATTCTCGCAGAATAATTGTCCCCTATTTCATTTTAATTTGGCATTATGATACCATCGATTCACTGGAGTCTCTGGAGTCGGATTACTCAGATTCTGACTGTACTGTTTCCACTAGTGTGACCCGAAAAGGTAAAGCCTCTGAGGTCGAGATACGTAAAATAAGCATTATGAGACTTCTTCCAGGCATTTTGGGGGAGAACTAAATACAAGGTCTAACACACAGCAAAGGCTCGCGAACGGCAAGCCAAGGACGAATCCTTGAAGGCCCCCGAGAGAAGTGTGAAGTCAATGGTAAGGGACCAACACGCTAAGCGAACCCCAGCTTTCACGCTGTTGCACTCCGTGGAAGAAATTCCCGGCCGCGAAGCCCTGGTCTGGGCACAGGGCAGAGTCTGAACGCAGGTCGGCAGAGACTCAAGGAGAGCGCCTGCACGTAGCCACGCCAACCGCGCCACGCCAACCGCGCCAAGCCCATCGCGCCCCCAGTAACCCGACGCCGGAACCCAAGCTCCGAGGTTCTCGTTGCTTGGACTTCCGTCGGAACTCTCTGCGGAAAGACCCGCGTGAACACAACTTCCGGTCCGGGAGCAGACTTCATTCCTGTGGATTAAGCGGCTTTCGTGGGGGGTCCGGGCCGCGCGTGACCATGTGGCGGCTGCTGGCTCGCTCCGGGGCCCAGCTCCTGCGGGTGCCCGTGTCAGGTCAGAGGTGCCCTTTGAAAAAGCTCCCCCTCTTCCCTCAGCCACCCCTCAATGCCGTGTCTCCCAAACCCCGGAAAGTGCGTGCGCTTGTGGAAGCCCTGGTTAAGGGCTGCTATCTGTCGCCGCCACCTTCACCTCCCCCGTGCAAAAGGTCGCAGCTGCGCCTGGTGGTCGGCGCCCAGAGACCCCGGCTGGCCATGCTGGGGACCCGAGCCTGTGAGCCCATTTAGTGGAACCCAAGCCCCGCACTTCAGGACTCCTCTGCTTGCCGCTGTGGTTGTGTAATTTGATTTGTCTTTGTAGATTCTTGGGCAGCTCTGCCCGCCAGTGCTGGCCTGAAGACGCTGCTCCCGGTGCCTGCTTTGGACGGTGAGAGCTTTTCTGTCCGTTTCCTGTCTGTCTGTCCTTTGGGGAAACTCAGCAGAGGGCAGAGGTCATAGGAGGTTTTCTGTTTCCTATCGCCGTTCTCTCATTCAGTCCATTTGTATCGAGGGCATACTGGATTACCAGAAGCATTCTAAGCACCAGAGAAAATCCAAAAACAGAAGACGTCCAAAAAGGTTCCTGCTCTTAAGGAGCAATGTCATGGGATAACCCCCAGCCTTCCAGTGCTGTGTGGCCCATGGTCCACTCGACCCAGGATAACCAGTGTCAAATTTGGACTTTCCATGTTCTCTTCTAATCCAGGGCAGACATTTAACAATATTATATTAATATAAAGGAAACCAAGAGAAATATATAAAAGTATATACATATATATTATTTAACAACATATCATTAATGTGTTAAATGTAAATATTTAAGATTAGCCACAGTTTTGCAAATCTAAGGTAAAAGTCTTTTTTTTTTTTTTAAGTTTGCTATAGGGTGCCTGTGCTTGCAAAAGAGAGAGAAAGGGAAAAAAGTGAGAACTGAGCTCCTAAAGGGATGGGGATGACTACGCCTCGGTCCTTTCTCCTCCATTCTCCCTCAGGATTCTGGGCTTGTGCGCACACACACCAGGCATTAGTTTCAAGATGCGTGGTCCAGGACTCATACAGTCATCCATGTGGAAGGCAGCCACCTTAAACAGTGTGCCACCTGCTGCTTTTTTTTTTTTTTTTAATATACTAGAAACCTCAAAAAACTGAAAGGGCAGGACCAACAGATGGCATAATGGCGTATTGTCTAGTCACTGGTCTCCCACATTCTTGACTGGACCCAGCAGCTTAAAACTCGTGCCTGGTGAGTGCGTATATGTGCCCAAAATCCTGAGAGGAGAATCAAGGAGAAGGAATTGTGGTATGGCCATTCTCCCTGGGGGAGTGATTTCTTTCTGTCTGTCTCCCTGTGGCAAGCATATGAGCCCTGTAACAAAAATCTCTCTCAAAATAAGGGGGACCTGGACTTCTTTTCTACTCTCAATTGTTAAACTGCTGTATATTCTGGAGCCATACAGCAACATATTATAGGTAAGAAAAAACAGTATACTAAGTTTGTTTGTAGCTACACAGAGAAGCCTGGGGTGGGGGGTAGTTTCTGTAACTTTGAAGAGTGATAATTTGACATTTCTATGAACAGTGTGCTATTTTCTTGAAGTCTCATGGTGTTTTGTCTCCATCATAAAGCAGTGTTTCACTACAGAAACTGTTTAAATGACTTACAAGTTCATATTTTCCCAAAATTGTCAAGTAAAGATTTAGTGCCCCTCCCACCCCCCGTGTTGCACATTATAGGATCTATGCAAGTCTGGGTATGTAAAGCCTCTGCATACATAAAAGTAAGAGCATCAGTCAAAGGATTCCTAAGTTGCAAGTTTTACCAACGAGAATGTGACAGAGCTGGAGAACTTATTTTCACAGTACAGTACAATATTCCTTCTGCTATTCTGTTCAGAGAGGCAATGTAGTGTTTTTTGTTGTTTTTCCAAGCGTAATGCTACCTGGCTTTGGGTTTTTTTTTGGTTTTTTTTTTTTTGAGAGGGTTTTTCGCTATAGGGCCCGTGCGCTCGCCAGACAGACAGAGAGAGACATAGAGACAGAAAGCGAGAAATCACCCCCCAGGGGGGATGGTCACGCCGCAATCCCTTCTCCTCCATTCTCCTCTCGGGATCTTGGGCGCGCACACACACGCGCCCAGCGTGAGTTTTAAGCCACCGGGTCCGGGACGCGAACTGCGGTCAACTACGTGGGAGTCCAGCGACATAGCCATTACGCTAACCGCTGGTTCCCCTGGCTTTGTTATTTTAACCTGATGGCCTAGACCAAATTATAAAAAATACTACCTGGGTAATGTTCTGTCAACCTAGTAATAGTGGTGTGTGTTTATGCAGTCACTTTCTGGTAAATCATTCAGCTGTATACTTTTTATACAACCCTTTTATATATGTGTGTTAAACTTCTAAAAGTTCAGTTTTAAAATGAAGTCCTAGAAAGATATCTTGGCTATAAAGTATTTTTTTTTAATTATCTGTCTATTGTGATTTTTCAAGCCCTAGGTCCTAGACTTGAACACATTTGGTCATGTAGGAATCCAGCTCCTTAACCACCATGACACCTGCTGGCCCCAGCTATAAAATGTTTTTAAGGATTAAATGAAATCATTCCCAAACAGTCCCTATTACAGTGTTGAGCACTGAGTAGGGATTTTAAAAATATTTTTTGCTTTGAGGGTTAAAACTTGGCAGTCCTCAGAGATTTTGAAACATTTATGTTAGCCATTATTATAGGCAGAAGATTCACTGTCACTAAAAGCACCTATAAGAAAAATGTAATACACTTTTGGAATTATTGTACCATAACCTGCACCAGATTGTTCTCAATGTAGGAAGAAAGTGGATTCTTTGAGGCATGTCACTCTACCTGTTTTTGCTTGTCTGTTCTTCTTTTAGATGTTTCCATACCTGAAAAGCCCAAGCTTCGATTTGTTGAAAGAGTACCACTTGTGCCAAAAGTGAAAAGAGAACCTAAAAATTTGAATGATATCCGGGGACCTTCCACTGAAGCTACTGAGTTCACAGAAGGCAGTTTTGGAATCTTGGTGAGTGAGTTCAGCATCAAGCATCTATGAGATAGAAACCTGGGATTCATAAAATCTTTTACTCTGAATTATTCTAGTTCCTTTCTATAGTTTTTATTAGAACTGCCGCCAGTTGCTCTTTAAACTGATGTGCACAGAGGTTATTGGGTACCCAGTAAACATCTGAGTTTTGTTTTTCTCTAATGTGGAGTGAAAATAATATAGCAGCAGGAAAAGTAAGAGGCTACCTAATTTGTCCCATAATCAGACTATGAGATCTTCATGACGCTATCCATTACTTAGGATAGGAGACAGCTGTTCCCTTTCTTGCCTCGTAGCTTCCATGAAGATTTGATGTCAGTAGCTACACAAACGGGTGTGCACTAGGATTTATTTTCCACCCGACAGCCAGTGTGATGTTTCAAGTCCTCTTCCCACAGTTGGCATGATCTTCCCATCCCTCTCTCTAGTTCAGTCACACTGGCTTCTACTCAAACCCACCATGATGTTTGCTGGTCGAGCCATTCCTCGCCTGGGACACTCTTTTTCCTTGGCGAGTTCTTATTCTGGCCTCAGTTTTAAATGTCACCTCATACAGGCCTTCTCTGCCTCTCTGTTGAAGTGGGTTCTTTATTACTGGACTCTAGGCTTTTCCTCCATGGTCTGTATTTGAACATATATATATATATATTTTTTATGTGATTATTGAAGCCGTAGTTACTATCAAAGAAACATAATGACAGAGCTCCTAAAGGTATCTAAGTCTCCATGTGTTCCTGATTCTCCCATTGACTTTTAGGCACTGGGAGGCGGTTACCTTCGTTGGGGCCATTTTGAAATGATGCGCCTGACAATCAACCGCTCTATGGACCCCAAGAACATGTTTGCCATATGGCGAATACCAGCTCCTTACAAACCCATCACCCGCAAGGGTATGGGGCAGCGCATGGGGGGAGGCAAAGGTGCCATTGATCACTATGTGACACCCGTCAAGGCTGGCCGTCTCTTAGTAGAGTTGGGTGGGCGTTGTGAATTCAAAGAAGTACAAGGTTTCCTAGACCAGGTTGCCCATAAGTTGCCCTTTCGGGCAAAAGCTGTGAGCCGACAAACTCTAGAAAAGATGCGAAAAGATCAAGAGGAACGAGAACGTAACAATCAAAACCCTTGGACTTTTGAGCGCATAGCCACTGCCAACATGCTGGGGATACGGAAAGTACTCAGCCCATATGACTTGACCCAGAAAGGGCGATACTGGGGCAAGTTCTATATGCCTGAACGTGTGTAGCAAGAATGTAAAGAATAACTGTACATGGGCTACTGAGCAAAGGAATCTGCATCTTTAGTCCCCTCGGCCTACCCCTAAAGTCTCTGGGTAGCTCATGTGAGTAGATGATTTCTGAAAAACTGTTATCTGGGGGTTTTTTTAATGTATTAACCACTAAAATATATATATTTTATACTGAGTATAAAATGTGAATGTATTATATTAATAAAGTTTGAGCATCACCTCAGGACGTAACTTCTCACTGATCACTCTTAATCCTTTAAAGTATTAAGAAATAGGTGTGATCAACTCTTAAGAGCTCTTGGTTGTGGTTGTCCCAGATTGTAAGTGAACGTCCTCAGGGCTGACACAGACCTTTGCATCCTATACCTCTGATGCAAGTTTGACTTCATGCCGGAGTATGCATTTCAGGAGCTAGTTTCCATGACATCTGGCTAATTAACAAAGACAGTTTGAGAATAACAAAAACAGACAGTACACAGGTTAATTGATTCAACATTTATTGATGCCCAGCCACTCGTCCTCTCTCAACCTTGGAAGGGAGCATGCTGGACATTATGACAAGGAGTACAGCAATACCCTTGGATTTTAGCAAAAGGAACTGATAACAAAAGTGGAAATTGTGTGGCCCTTCCTAGGTCCGAAATTCTCTGGAGGGAGAGTGTCTATGTCTTTGTGTCCCTGCAGGTATGCTACAGTGCCATGTGTCACACAGCACACAGGTTAATGCCAGATGAATTAGGGCCCCATGTTTCCAGCTGCCTGTCTGCCTTTCACAAATTAATCTATTTTTTCAGAACTAGCCAGTAACATCTTTTATCCTCTATTGAAACTATAGGAAACACAAATTGGTAAAAATATTAAACCATTTATTTTTGAAAATGGGTAGAAAACACACTGACTAAAATGTCATTTTTCTATCCCACTTTCTTAAAAGATAGCTCGAACAAAGAAAATAAGAATTTACTTTAAAAAGTACAAATTTATCTAAAAAGCTATGTGGTTCTCGAGAATTATGTAGTAGGAACCTCTTATAATCAATGATTTATATCAACTCATTCACATAGCCGGTTTTAAAGCTGAAAACAACTAAACCTTGATTTGCATTGGGGACCGTATTTGGAACAGTACATGCATTCCTGGCCAATAGTTTGAGCTGGGGACACAAGTCGGGTGAGAAGTAAGTGATAGTCTCCTTTCGCCTTTCTCTCCTGACATCTTCGTCTGCTCTTTATTATGGTTTCAAGTACGGTGCTGATGCCTGTTGGCAGTTTAGTCACAGTATAAACCAGCTTCTTTTAGGTCTGGATTCAGTTATTGAACCATAGTCCTGGGGCTAGCTATTTTCTCTTCATATACAGAACTCCACCATCACCACCCATCAAAAAAGCAGTTGAAAGTGTGTGTTGAGGTAATGGGAGGGTAGCCTTTTTGTATAGGTGGATCAGCCCACTCCCAGGGAGCTCTACATGCCCTCTGTGAGTAACAAATCCTGTTCCCACTGATGCCCTAAAGAGTTTGAGTCAAATCCAAGAACTCGTCCATGAGTGAAATCAACGCTAAATCTCGGTAGTTAAGTCAGCAGACGCTTGAGCACCTGTAAGTGACAGGCACTGTTCTAATCAGGGGACCGCACAGGGAACACGCCAGGCACAGGTCCTGTTCTTAGATAAACTTCACTTTTAAGACTACTATTACATCTTGAAGAAGGAAACAGATGTGGGGGAGTCAAAGGTAAGACACGGAAGAGCCTTAAGAGTGAAAGTAACAAGTGCCCTGAGCTTGATCAACCCATAGCAGTTCAAATAAAATCCTGTTACATCGAATATGTGACATTACCTGACTCTTCACAGCCCTACCATGGGCACAGGCTCTGAAAGTCTTCTTCCTAAGCAAGGATCAGGCTTACTGTTCTCCCTGCAGTCCCTTCCTTTAAACCATCTGCCTAACCAGCTGTGTATGTATTGCTATACTCCTGGTTCCTTCATGCCTGCCCCCAACCCAATTCCATATGAAGTTTGTTCTCCCTTAGCATAACTTTTTATGAGTAGTTGATTGGTGCCCTCTGTCCTAGAAGTTTTTAATGGAAGGAGAAGTAGCTGGTGAAGAGTCTGCCGTGGAGAAGTGATGGCACCACACAGGTGAAAGAGGATCAGAAATGCCAGTTGAAGATCCATCTGGAAGGCTGAGGGAGATAACAGAAGTATGGGGGGTGTGGGAAGTAGAAATCATAGATTATATGACTTAGTGTTCATGGCCAGGATCACCAGGTCCCTCTTTTGTTGGAGTAAGGGACTAATCACAAGGCTGTGTTAACTTGTCCCAACCTTAGAAGGGTTACTATGCAACCCCCTTCCAAAAAGTTTAGGGTATATATAATGCAAGAACTAATTCTTGCTTTTCCCATCCCCAGATACCAAGGCCCAAATTTTGCAGCAGGTCACCATCCTTGACCTGTATAAAATATTCTTCCAACCTGGTTATGGACTGAATGCTGCTGTCTGTTTCCCCAGCTACTTGCTACCACCTCATTCTTTGTTCATTTTTCCCTTTTTTGGAGAGGTTTTTGCTATAGAGCACATGTGCTTGCCAGAAAGAGAGACAGACAGTGAGAAATCACCCCCCAGGGGGATGACCACGCCACAATCCCTTCTCCATTCTCCTCTTGGGATCTTGGGCACGCACGCACATGTGCCCTGTGTGAGCCTAAGCTACCGGGTCCGGGACTCAAACCGTGATCAGCTATATGGGAGTCCAGCGACATAGCCATTACGGCAACTGCTGGTCTCTCTCTGTTCATTTTTCTCTCTGTGAAACATCCCTTTCCTTAGTTTTCTCTAAATATTATCTGTTCCAGCACCTCTATCCAACCCAGATCAGGGCACCTAGTGACAAACTGAAAGTCCCTAGGGCACAGAGTTTTAAGTAAGTGAAAGCAGGCCTGACCCTCCCAAATATGGCTCACCTTTTTCAGGAAAATATGCTCCCAATGGTAGAAGCTAAGATGATCGCAAGAATAATACAGCAGATCATGATCATTATCTTCTTCTGCTCATCCGGAGAAAAAAAAGCACATGAGAAACATCAGTGTGTAGGGAGAGTTCTAAGGGCAGGGGCACAGCAGTCTGTGGACGTGGGTGAGGGTCTGAAGGAAAAGGAATGCCAAGAGGAAAAAGGAGATGGATCTGGCTTCTAGAACCCAGAATGTTCATGGACATTGATCTCTAGGAGAGATTCAAAAATTAGATCCATGGAATCCCAGAGGATGCTTTAGTATTTACTTTTCCTTCTAGAAAACATCACAATAGGTCTTCCTCAATTCCTCCTCAAGCCAGATACTTTCTAAATGAATAAACCAAATACAGCTCCACTGCATTCTTCAGGAGTGAAACGATTTTTGAAATCTGAATGCTGAACC
>NW_006159688.1:1115738-1127362 GCF_000334495.1 Tupaia belangeri chinensis | reverse complement strand
TTCAGCAGGTGGTTTAACAAGATTTGCTGCCATTCCAAAACCTGAACAAAAATTGCCACATGGTGGCACCAAAGTACTAGCATGTTTCGTAGGGAGATAGACCCAGAACTATTTTACAATCAATATAAAGTCATTTATTTTTAAATTAGCAATAAAAATAATCAAGTTTACATTTAAAAAAATACAAACAACAGAAAACCCTTCACATATTGTATTCCAAACTATAAACCCCAGGCCTCAATCTCAGAGAAGAGCAAAAGCCTGTGATTAGAGTTTGTCTCTCCTTGTTGCTGGAGCCAATCCACTGTCTGACATCATAGCCACGGGTAGGAGGGCCTCCCCTTGGCTCTGTCTGTGTGCTGGGCAGTGACTGAGAGTAAACAGCCTTTTCAAAGGCTTGAATTAGAGTCCCCACCCTATCCTAGAAAGTGTTAATATCAAAGCTGAGATATACTTGGTACCCTAAATCAGAGACCAGTAGGGACTCTACGGGGCTCACTACTGGTTATGAGTCGCTATAATGATGTCCTGGTGGTTGCTTCCTCCATAAAAGCTAGGAGGAGATAAAGGACCTGTCAAGCCCATTAATCTGATAGCAAGAAGAGTATTCTGTGGTCTCTGGTCTCCCCCTACCTGACTTAGGCCTGGTGACCTGAACATCCCATGGGCCATGTGAATACCGAATTGCTGTGAGATTTCTCAGGAAAAGCCTAATGAAGGCAGCCAGTGAGGAGAGGTGTCAAAACACATTTTCCGTCTTGTAAGCAGAAAAACCAGGGATCAACTTCATCCTCACTCCAAACACCTCATTAATTCTCCCACTACTCATCCAGAAAAGTCTCTTGATGACATAGAAAGATCACATTTCTACAATGATTAATTTGCAAGGAAGCAAATGTGACTTACTTTTTAGTCTAGTTCTGAGTTTTGTGTTTTTGGTTTGGGGTTTTTTGTGTCCTATATCTTCCATTTTCAATTTCCTACTTCCTGAGAGACGCATACATAGACGTACACAGATCTCACACACACGGTTATAAAAATACATCTGGAACACATTAGTGAATACTCACTTCAGTCTCATGAAACGGTCCCAGAGCCTGAGACTCTAGCACCTTGTCCCTGGCCAAATTTTAAATCCCTGGTTATTTTGGTCTCAAGGCAACGGCTTCAGAAGGCATCGCTCTCTGACAGTGAACAGCCAGTTTCCAAGACTCAGACATAGAAACAAGTATTTTACTCTCAGCCTTTGCAAGTGGTAACCTCAGATGACTATCATCTGGTCCCTCCCTGAGTAAACATGAGAGAATACATCGCAGTTGAAGATCGAAGCTGGCCCCCAACCTAACATACTAACTGCTTTTTTTAAGGTTGAATTTCAAACAACTCAGCTCCTCAGACTAAAATGACATCTGCCAGTCTCTCATGTTTTCAGGACACAGGGACAAAACACAGGGTTGGCATCCTGCCAGGGAGAAGACTCAAATCTAAGCCTTATGATTGCCAAACTTAGAAAACTCTCTCTGCTTTTGTTCAAGATACTCCCCTAAAAAGAGTACATTGCAATTTCTGAGAGAATATTCCATGAGGTAGAAAATACAGCACCTTGGTCCAAGGTGTGAGGCACAATTCGACACAGCACAGGGAGGAGAGAAGCTGGGTTGGTTCATACAGTCCAGGAGGGGAGGTACTTCAGAGCTGTGGGGCAGGAGGTTTTTAAGGAGAACTCGGGTGGCATCAGGTGGATTAGACTCTTCCAGGGCTAGATTGTTTGCTGAATCAGGTCCAGGGATGGTTACAAGGAAACAAAGGAACAGGTCCCACTCGCTCTCAGGAAGGCCTTTCAAACTCCGTTCCCATCTGAAGAGAATGGTGGACACACCACGCTGGAGTGAAATCAGGTTCTAAGAGAGGCAGGGAAAGGAGGAGTCGATCAGCACACAAGATGATGATGAAGAACACGGGAGAAATAAGCCACAAACCCCAAAGTGGGACAGGAAAGAACAGGAATAATGGCAAAAGAGAGAATGAATGGAAAAGTCAACACTGAATCTGAAAAATCCAATAGACAAATCCAAAGTATTGGGTTGTTAGAAAAGTCACAATACAGTTTTACACAGAAAAAAAAAAAGCACATCATGACTTTTCCAACAACCCAGTAGAATTTGAAATGAAATATCCCACTGTACAAATGACAAAAAGGCCTATTATGGAAGAAAATAGGAAAATCTCTAGGCTTTTCAAAACCCTTACACAGTTCATCACATACCCATGAAAGGACTTTCAGAGGGGAGGCACCATCACTGTCCTGTAGGGCTCTGTGAATACAACCTCTAGGAGCTTTCTGGTACTCAAATCTTTTCCACAAGCCCTCTCTACACTCCTCTTGGAAAGCACAGTGGAAGGAATATGAAAGTTCAGAAGTCATATTCCGGCTAGTCCACCTTGTCAACTATGGAAGTTTGGGCCAATTTCATTGAGCTTCAAAGAGCTTCCACATCTGGAAAGTGGGGATAATGGTATCCTGGAGCAGTAGCTGGCACACAACCGGGGAGTATAAGCACAGGTTGTTTTCCTTCCCCTTTAGAAACATTTTGTCAGGGGACATGAGGAAAAGGGGACTCCAGAGTTAGTTAACTGTCTTGACTTTATTAGGAAATATAGAATAAATTACAAGGATTTAACAACTGCTCAGCAACTTAGCAATTGGAGACCAAGTGAGTCAACTAGAAACAATATATCAATGTGTCTCTTCATCTTTGAGGAGTCACCTTCTCAAAAATGATTCATTTATATTCTGATTTCCTAGAATTAAGAGTGGCAAGGGGCATCGTAAATTTGCAAGATATCTTTCCTCCAAGGATATAGAAAGATAACCACTATTATACCTTTTGTAAACTGTAATAGTTTCCAATGACAGTTAAGAATTAGAACAAAACTCAAATTTTACAAGCAAAAAATATATGTGTGTGTGTGTGTGCATGTGTGTGTGTGTGTGTGTATATATATATATATACACACACACACACACACACATAGGATTAGATTCCAAATGACAGACAAAAGAGAAGGGAAAAAAATTAATCAATTCCCTATGAGTAGCTGACCAACTCTTTGCTTCTTATTTTTCAAGAAGTTGAATGCTTAGTGCTGCATCTTTTAGATCCTCTCATTACATACAAAGAGGAGGAAGTAAGATTGACACTAAAACAAAAGTAAAATGATGGGTCAGTTCTGGGGAGCAAGTCTTAAAAATGTTTATATCTGTTACCTCAATTCAATTTCTATTCATTTATAATAAAGAAGAATAAAAATGAGAAAAATATTATAAAGGAGACTTCAAAAAGTTCATGGAAAGGGAACCAGCAGTTAGCATAATGGCTACGTCACTGGACTCCCACGTAGTCGACCACGGTTCGCGTCCCGGACCCGGTGGCTTAAAACTCACGCCTGGCACATGTGGGTGGGTGCCCAAGATCCCAAGAGGAGAATGGAGGAGAAGGGATTGTGGCGTGACCATCCCCCCTGGGGGGTGATTTCTCTATTTCTGTCTCTGTCTCTCTCTGTCTGTCTGGTGAGCGCACGCACCCTATAGTGAAAATCTCTCAAAAAAAAAAAAAAAGTTCATGGAGAGACTAGATGGTAGCACAGTCATAAAACAGAATGCTGTGTGAGGCAGTCCCACATGGGAGGGTGCCTGGTTCAAGTCGGAGACCTCCCTGAGTACACAGAGCACACCAGTGCCCACGATCTGGGGTTGCCTGAAACGGGGTGGATCGCAGCATCACAGCCCTGTTGCAGGTATGTGAGTATTTGCGTGTTCTCTCTCTCTCTTCTCCACCCTTTCACTCATGGAAGAAATGAATAAAACCTTTTTTTAAGTTTATAAAAAATGGAATTAAAGTACAAGTTTATTTTTGCTGAAAAAAAGTTGTTTTGAATGTGATCATAATATTTTCATCATATCAATTTTCCATTAATTTCTCAAAGACCCTGCTCATAAGGTAAATTGTCCTTAGTTATAATGATAACATAAATCTCCAACATTAGAGAAATGTTAAATATACAATCTCATGTTGAAAATTGAATTTACAATTTAGTAACATGGAAGGATGCTCAGGATTTTGTTAATTGTATATAAAACTATAGATAATCTAGTCTGAACTATGTAAAATACAAGAGTGTGAACATGCCATAACTTCATCAGTCATGACATTAAAAGCTCACTATTTTCTTTTTTCCTTTTTTTTAGTGAGTCTTTCTTAAACAATTCATGATCTATTTTATTCATAAAAATATTTAAAATGTCATATAAGTCTTAATTGTTCCAATAACTAGATCCTTCTTGTCAGGCTAACTGCTATTAAACCTGACTCAGTGGTCAGCTCTATCCTTTTTAATAAATATTAAAGAAAACAGTAGCCTAAATTTTAAAATCACTATCCTCTAAGGTGCTGCAGACTTTGTGAACAATGATAAATGGCTACCCTGTTTAACAAAGAGAAGTTAAGTCATAGCAAAGAACTCCTAGGTCCACTATTAGCCTTATCTATGAAATGCGCATAATACTACTCCTTATCTCAGAAGTGTGTTTTGAGGATCCAATGAGATGTGTACATTCAGAACATTATCTGGTACAAGGCAACATTCAAAAATGTTAGCTATTTTATCATTCAGGATCCAACCGATCAACCACAAACAACTCTGCAGACCCAAATTCCAATTCAGAGCTTCATTTACACTGAAAAGGATACAAAGCCCAACATCCATGAAAGCCAGTTAAGAATTCAGAAGACAAGATACCAGGTCCCAAATAGACACTATACCCAACTGGGCAGTATGCCTCCGGGGCAAAGAGTCAAAACTGGGTGCTCAGGTATGCCAGGAGAGATGGTGAAACACGTGATAGAAGGAAGAAGGACAGAATCCACAGGACAGTAACGCACAAGAGACCTGACCCATGCACTGCAGTCAGAAGCCAAGAACAGAATTTTAAGGAGGTGAGAGAGCCCACAGGCTACCCAAAATTTTAGTTTGGTGTGCCCAAGGGCAATCATAAAAGGACAGAAGTAGAATAGAAACTCCCAGGCTAAATTCCTCCCGGGGAGCCAATGCAGGATCCCCGAGAACCATTCATTTACTTACATTTCAGTGCAGCAGCCTCTTAGGCCACTCTTACTTCAGCCCAACGGAAAGTCCAATAATCAATGCTAAAATGCCCAGCAACACAACTACTATCACAATGATAATTATCAATTTCTGGAGAGGGGAATAAGATAAACAAAAACACATCATTACTGCAAGCAACCAAAAAGTTAACAGCTCATCCAAAACCCAGCCCTTTACACCACTACACAGAAAGTATCTTATTGCTCCAAATAAGAAGCCAAAATCTCTACCTGAAGACATTCTTTCAGGACAGACATCTCTTAAATTGTTCTGGACTAGCAATGTCGTTAGATGAAAATATGGCACCTCTGTCAGCTCTGAGAAACACTCTAGTTTCAAATATGGACAGATACAATAAAAGCCACTATCATCATGGGGCCTCTAAGCAGCACCTGCCCAAGATCTAAAAATTATTTTTCATTTTCAAGAGGGAGTGTGACTGTGTTTTGAACATAGTCCTAATTTCCCACTTCTGTCTGTACGTCCCTTAAAGTACACTCCTACCTGTCAGACCCAGTACAGTGGATATCGGAAAGTATGTCCAGCCTGGATTCATCATGTAAAATAACTCCCAGCTCCCCAAATCCCTGCATAAGCAATAGATAAAGTTGGATAAAAAACAAAGAACAGAAAAAGAAAAATATCAGAGCCCAAGAGAAATGGTCAAAGAAAAACAGGGTAAAAAGCAGAAGCCACCAGAGCCAGAAAGCCACCATCAATGAGCCGAGTGTGAACATGCCATAACTTTATCAGTAGTGAAAAGTCCTCAAGTGACAGAGGCAGAGTGGGCAAACATAACAGTGTGGTGGAAAAAGCCTGACTGGGATCTGAATTTGAATCCCAGCTCCTCTACTTCCTAGGTGGCCTGCAGTCAATTACTTAACCTATGACCCTAGATTGTTTCGTTTATAAAGTAGAAAAAAACAGGTGCTCCGTAAGGGATGGCATAATGTACCCATAGCCATTAGCACAGTGCTAGGTACAAGGCAGAGGAAAAGAAAATGGAGACAAGGCTTGAGCTACTGATGCAGAATACCATGAAAAGAACATTTCTGAAGACCAGAGGAGTCAAGGGCAGCATCTGCAGAGTTCATAAGCTACATCCAGGAGGTGAGTAGCAAAACCTGGGCCGTGCCTCAGTCCTACAGAACTGCCTTCAAGTGTGGGTTCTTGGTAGAGGAGAGCATGTGAGCCAGATCCATGTGAGGCACATCTGGGAAGGAGGGGCTGGCAGCTAGTCTCTAGTAAAAGTTCTGGTAAGGGGTTGGGTGAGGTGGACAGAGAAGGAAGGCTCAAGGGCATGACCACAGAGGAGACACAAAGAAGACCAGCTACAACTCAGGCTCACCCTCCTGGCTTCACTCTGATACTTGACAGCCTTTTTGGTATCTGCCACAGCCCGCTCCACGAAGCCCACCGACTGGTCCATGTTGTTCTCTATACGGTCAATCATGGCTCCCTTTCCCAGGATGCAAGAGATAGCGGCAGCAGAAACAGAGAGAGAGAGAGAAGAAAGAAAGCGAGAGACAGCGAACAAAAATGGACTCTTTCCTGAAAGACACAGGTGAGTCTCACCTTCCGGGCCTGACTCCGGTATTTCACAGCCTTTTTTGTTTCATCCCGTGCCTTCTCCACATGGTCCACTGTGTGCATGACATTCAACTCTATGTTATCTAACATCTCACCCTGCAAGGAACAGACACTAGTTATAACCAGTACGCCCACCCGGAACAGTCCTGGCCAGTGTGTGGAAAGGACTCTCTCACAATCTTCAGGGCCAAGAGGTTCAACCAGAGACCTCTTAAAGCATAGCCTTTCATGGGCACACTGTCACACACCCACGTGATTGTCTGTGCCTCCTCAGTCCTGGGCAGAGGCCTCTCGACACATCCACTGAATTACTGTTCCGTGACCAGCACTGTATTGGCATGTCTCGATGCCTGCTAACTAGGTATAAATGTCCTCTGTGGCATGCCACTCCCAACTTGAACTGTGTGTTCACTCCTATGGAGGAGTGCCAGGTATACTGAGGGTGTTCAGCAAGCAACTGAGGTTGGGAATACTTGCTTTTTCTAAGAGATATCCCCATCCCCTTAAGTGACAGACAGTGTTATCTTGATAATATTCCCAACCATGTCCCAGATATTACTTCCTGTCAGGGAAGGCTGGTCATTCCAATGAATTCCTGGGTATCTTAGAATAAGAATTCCCTTCACCTACTTCACCAGTTTTATGGCACTCTGAAAACAGAAAAAGGAACTTACCATCACTTGACTCTCAAGCCAGTTCCTCGGCAAGGCAATGGAGGGGCAGAGAAAAGAAGAGTAGGGATGGAAGGACTTAAGAAATGGTCTCAGAGGCCAAAGAGGGGATGGGGAAAAGGCCCCTGTGCAGAGAACTATGCAGTGCTCAGGCTTCAGCTAGGTTTTGGTTCTGTTTACTAAGGAGCAGTTTTCAATCCTTTGCAGATGGCAGAGCATCTGGAAGTCCTATGGTAACAGTGGCACAGCACTGTGGCCTTGTGGCATATCTAACTATATCACAGAATGATGAAGCCAGCACCACAGCAGGCATGCCAGAATTCCAACCCTGAGCAAGCCTGCCTGAGGACAGAGCAAGCTGCCAGTTCAAGTTCTTCTATGAACAGTATTTACTATCCTTTCCTTTGTGTTATCTTCTCTCATTCCCTAGCAAAAAGTGCCAACATTTTTAGAAAAATACATGCAAATGAAAATACAAAAATGGGGTGGGGGAGGAAACTTCTGTTTAACCTAAGTTTTTACTGTGAAGTGGAAAAGAGATCACATGTTTTCAGTGTCATCGGTGTGAGAGTTAGGATCAGGAGACTGTTTTAAGGCATTGTAATTAAGAACTGTACCTCTAATAGGAAGGAAGGCAGGGAGGGAGAGGGGGGATTCTGAGGCTGGGGGAAGCAGGGGCTTGACGAGCTCCTCAAACCCTGCATAAACCAGAAATGACTGCGAGGTCAAAGTAACAGGCAAGAAGGACACAGCCGAGCCCACCCATGATGTCAGCATTGGGCAAGAATGCACACCCCACCCTGGAATACTGGAACGGAATGCTGTTACTCCACTGTACAAATTCCCAGTGATTCTCATGCCACCTTCCAGTTTTCCCTTCCTCCCCATTCTCAGGAGGCCCTGACTTTCCTCTCCTCCCTCCCAGGCTGGGATTCCTGCCAGTTACCTGATTCTCCACCAGCATAGCGATGTCCATGAACATGTCGTGAAGTTCCTTGATGCTGCTCTCCAGCCTCACGATGTCCTTGTGCCGACCCTCGATCTCACTGAGGGCTTGCTTAGAAATCTGGGAGTCAATGATCTGCAACAGACCACCCGCGGACAGCCCGTCAGCCCCCTCGGCAGTCAAGGCCTCTCCATCCACTCCTGATGAGCTCCTTGCCTCCCACCTCCCTGCAGCTGCAGCCGGCCCTTCACCAGCCAGGCCAGGCGAAGCTCCAGGCGGCCTCCTTGCTCAGGAAAGGGGCATGCTAGCCCAGCCCCAAGTCACTCACCCCAGAAGTGAAGATGGCAGGGTTGCCACTCTCCAACATCTCCTCCAGCTCCTCATCTGTTGTCTTTTTGCCAGCTTTGTAACAAAATAAGTAAAACATCAAATATAAGATCAAAGCACAACACCATCTGAAAAGTTCCCTGGAAATGAGGAATATGGTGACTTGACTATAAAGGCCATGGCCTTAAAACATGCCCCCAATAGCTGCCTGACTTGTCTGTCTTCTGACTTCTCCCCTAACCTAATCCATCCTTAGCATTATCAGTAATCACCTTCCTAGAGCACATATCCGATCACATTACCTTCCAGCTCAGATATGTACCAGCCCCATTCAGTACCCACGGAGCCCAGGGCCCTCAAGACAATACGCCAGTTCCTTGGCGAACCCTCCCTCAACCCTTCTGAACCTTTACTGCTCCCCTAAGCACACACACCCTTTTCCCAGACCCTGGACAACCTGCCTCTCCTAAACTCACGTGCTTTGTCTCGTCCACATCCTTGTTCACACAGTTCCTCCCACCAAAGCACATTCCATCTGCAGGCCCCTGCCTTCCATGTTACTAAATTCCTACAGGGCACAGCATTATTAGTTGTTTGTTTGCTACAGCCATGGATGCTGCACCTTTTACCTCGTAAACATGCTTTGCCATCAAACAGAAAGTGAAAAGATGTGATGAGTCCCTAGGAGAGCACTTGTTCAGTTAGTGTTTCTCCGTGTACAAGGAAATGCTGGGTCCCCTGGGGATAGGAGTACCCGGGCCTGATAAGCACAGTGCCATCTTGCAGCCTGAGATACAGCGTTCAGCACGTGCCAGTGCTGTATCTGCCCTGGGCTTCGACATGGAACCAGACACAGAAGCCACAGGCAGGACTGCTGTTGGTGCTCCCTGGTCTCCCAGCTGGAGATGAACAACCACATGGCAGAAAAGGTGGAGGGGCACAGGCCGAACTTCAAACACATACTAATTTCAAGCTGCCGCTGGATCCGCCCTTTGCTGCGTTCGCGGAAGTCCACCTGAGCCTCGTTGTATTTGGTCATCACCTCCACAAACTTCCGGGAAAGGACCGAGTGCTGTGGGCACAAGATAAAACTGCAGTAAGCCTCCAGGAGGTGGGGCAGGGGGTGGCAGGTCCATAACTGTGGGAGATCCCCTCCTGCACCTCTTCATAGCCTGGTCCACAGCAGCACTTGACTGGAATCAAAAAACCAGGCCTAAGACCCAACTTTTTTATTTTCTAGCTTTGTACCATTGGGAGACTCCACCACCCTCTCTCCAAAGCATGGTTTTAGTACCTGTTGCTGCCCTGCTGACCTCACATGGGAACTATAAGGCCAAAAGAGATCATTTTTGTGAATCTCTGAGCCCTGCATCCACACAGACTAGAAGCATTTTTCTGGTACAATCCGTGGCTTGCTTTCTAAGGCTGTAAGACTCTCTTGTCGTATGTAAAACCTGCCAAAGATCCATGAGTTCTTCCCTTAACTGATCTCCTCCACTTCTCTTGCTTATAACTACCTGTATTCTCTCACCAGCCCGGGATACTGAAGCTCAAACCATCATAACAATGTTTCTTTCTTGCCCATCTTTCACCATCAAGCCCTACTAGATTCTCCTTTGCAAAATCACCCATATTTAAACTTTTGCCAAAGCTACAGCCACCACGCAAATTCAGTGCAAAAACCTAAGAGTCCTACCAGCTTCTTGCCTCATCTCCCCCTCATATCCAGCTTTCAAACAGCTACAGAATAACCTCCTAATATACTGCACCCTGAAGCAAATGTCTATGGGCCACTGGAATGTGAAATTACATTATCTACCAGAAATTCAGTGTCCATTATCCAACAACGAACTTTTTTCTCCAGACAGGTTGTTCTCTTCATGTCTGCCCTGACTCCTGCCATCACCACCACTGCTGCTGTCAACCCACATGTGTACACATGTGTACACACACATACACACATCCCTCCAGCCCTCATGTCTCTTAGAGAAAGGGTACATGTGTCCTGAGCCTCTCCATGTGGGCATTCTGACCCGCACAAAGCCCACCTTCTCTGCCTATCCCCAATTCTTCCCACAATCTTCCCGCGGTGCTGAAAGCACTGAGTGTTTGATTGCATCCTCTCACACGGTCCTCCTGCTAGTTCTTAGGCGAGTTTCCTTTGCCACTTGACTGTCATGCCAGTTCTCTAAGGAAAAGGGTCTTATCTATCTTTGAAGACCATCGAAGTGCCTAGCTGGACAAATAATTACTAGCAGTTTTTAGAGAAAAGATAACTATTTCCTTGCCTATAAGTGACAAAGCACACTAAACCGCACGCTATGCTCTGGGGAGTCTAAAGTTATGCTGGGAGCTGGGCGGGGGAGGGGGGGGCGACAGTGGTGCAACTGGAGATACATGGGAAGGATGTGGATTCACATGCCAGAGCCTCCCTGAACATGACAAGGCACACACCTGTGTGCCCATCATCCAGGTTGGCTGAGTCTGGGATAGATCATGGCATGAAAACCCTACTGGGGTTTTACTCTCTCAACTCTCTGTCTCTCACTCATGGAGGAGACAAATACATTTTTAAAAAAGGAAGTATATCAGGGGCCTCCTTAGAGAAGGACAGTGTGAGAGAGGAGCCAAAAGGGCTGGTCTCTGGCCCTGACCCCTGCTCCAACCGGGATAGTTCCTCTTCACGGTTCTTCAAATTGAGTTCCAAATAAGAACTGTATTTACAAAAAAATAAATAAATAAACGTACTCCACAGCTTAGGAAAAAACAAAAAGGCTGGACTTAATTATTAGACTAGGGAAAATCTTACCTGGGATTTACGAATCCGAAGATCTGCCGATGACCGGACTTCATCTTCTTCGATATGCTTCTCCATGCCTGGCAAGGACAGGAAGTTAATTCTAGTAACATGCCTGCAACTCTTT
>NW_006159688.1:1111668-1115608 GCF_000334495.1 Tupaia belangeri chinensis | reverse complement strand
GTTCAATGCGACTCTCCTTGCTCATGCTCCCATCCCCAGCCGCAGAGACGTAACAACAGATAGGCGGAGTCTCAAATGGCCAGCTCTCAGGAGCCACAGGACTCGCATTCCATTGCTTTTCTATATCAGGTCTTAGCATAGTGGTTAACAGCATTGGTCATGGACACCAAGAGACTTGGGCTCAAATCCTTGCCCTGTCACTTCCCAGCTATGTGACTCTGGAAAAGCCATTTAACCTCTCATATTAATGTTCCTGTTCTCTTGTCTGTGACATAGAATAATACTGAGGTTAAAATGAAATGAGAATCTTCATAAAGCATTCAGCACAGTAGAGGCACAGTGCCACTGTTATGATTGGAAATTACAACAAATAACCCTCCATCCACGCCAATAAAAATAGCATTACAACTTGTTTTTTGAGAAGAACAGTGTTGAACAGTGCTCCTCCAGCCTTTCACCAACACCACGCATTCAACAATACCTTGGCCAGGGAAGAATGCAGACTATAGCCATTGAAGTAACTGAACTTTGAGATGCCCAGGAGCACTGAACCCAGGAGCGTGGATTCACTATGCTCTAAAGCAGGCATGGAAGGACACTGGGCAGGTGATATACCTAGCCCACCAAGAAATGTCTACAGACTGAATAAGGAGCCTTGTTTCTAAATACCTCTCAAAGTACTGTTCAAATTCATGTAGGTACTGAGCAAATAAGATGAGTAAGAGAAAAGTCAAGGGACTAAGTTAAAGGACCAAGTCACACAAGTACTTGGTAGCTGAAAGCACTTTTTTTTTTAAGAATTATTTTATCTAACTTTATTATTATTATTATTACTATTATTTTCCAGTTTGATCAGAAATACAAAGAGAAGGAAATTGAGAGAACAGGCCACCAGGTCCAGGCCTTGAACCGCAGTCGGCCATGTGGGAGTCCACTGTCTTTAACCACCACGCCACCTGCTGGCCCATGAAACCGCATTTTAATTTTTCAACTCTTAACTTCAAATCTGGACTCTTTAAACTACAGTCAGGATTCAAGAAAAGGTCAATTTCTAGGGCTACAATAGGTCATTACAGGGACAGTGCCCAAACCACAGCAAAGAAGGAACTAGCGGTGTCAACTCCAACAAGATGAACTGCAGCTCAGAAGAGCTGGACCCAGGCTGCTGAGACAGAAGGTGGTGGGACCAGCTTGTTCCCTTTGTTTCCTCTTACTCTTCAGTTTGTTCCGGACATTGTTGGCCCTCTTCTTGATCTCAGTTGTGAGCTGTTCTAGGTCATCCTTGGTTTCTGAGTAAACAAAGCAGGTAGGATCGGTTAGAAAAGCAGGGATTAACTTCTTGGTGATTACAACAATCAACAGAGGAGGTGGGGAGCTTTCTCAGGCATCCAGTGCCTGGAGCATTTTATCCAATGTGTGCCCCAGAATCTGCCATTAGAATCAGACAGAGTTTATTTTTAAAAGGCATTTTCTAGGCACACCACTCATGACTTACAGACTAAAACCACTGAGCACTAGAGTCCTAGAATCTGCCCTTTGAACAACTTGTTCCATGTAATTCTTCAGCACACAAAATTTTAAGAATCATGTTTGTGGAGGAAACAACCTGGTTTACTATGAGGGCTTCAGCTAAGAAGGTAGGAGAGGGTGCTATGGGACTTCGAGGAAAAAAGGCAGATCTCAACCCAGGCTAATGGACTTAGAATGAAATCAACATCTATGACATACTTACTATGTTCTCAAAACTGCCCGAGGATGTATGGAGCAAAATACCTGATAGCTATGACCATTTGTTAAAAATAGTCCTCAGCACCTAATACAAGCTTGCAACTGAGCTAGAAAGTAAGGAAACAGAGAGAGACATATAGATTCTACCTTTGAGGTGTTCAGAGTCCAGTGGGGGGAAAGGGAGAAATAAATCAGCAATTCTTTTTTTTGGAGAGGTTTTTGCTATAGGGCACGTGCGCTTGCCAGAAAGACAGAGAGGGACCAGCAGTTAGCATAATGGCTATGTCACTGGACTCCCATGTAGTCAACTCTGGTTCACGTCCCTGACCCAGTGGCTTAAAACTCACGCCGGGCGCGTGTGCATGCGTGCCCAAGATCCCGAGAGGAGAATGGAGGAGAAGGGGTTGTGGCATGGCCATGCCCCCTGGGGGATGAGTCCTTGCTTTCTGTCTCTTTGTGTCTTTCTCTTTCTTTTCTTTTTTTGGAGAGGGTTTTGCTATAGGGCGCGTGTCCTCACCAGACAGACAGAGAGAGAGAGAGAGACAGAAAGCAAGAAATTACTCCCCAGGGGGGATGGCCACACCGCAGTCCCTTCTCCTCCATTCTCCTCTCGGGATCTTGGGCACGCATGCACACGCGCCCGGCGTGCGTCTTAAGCCACTGGGTCCGGGACGCAAACCACGGTCGACTACATGGGATTTCAGCAACAGAGCCATTATGCCAACTGCTGGTCCCAAAATAAATCAGCAATTCTAACAAGCAGTATAAACTATGAGTGCTGGTTAACTCAAGGCCCCAACATAGCTTGGAGGGATTTGGAAAAGCTTCTAAAGACAGAGAAAGTAGGGCTGAATCTCAAAGAAGAACTAACAGCTAACCAGGTAGAGACAGAGCAGGAAGCTCCAAAAGAAGGAGTGATGTGTAAAAGGTATGTGACAGCACGAAATGTTTATGGAATGGCTGCAGTTTGATCTGGCTAGAGCACAGGCAGCATGAGGAAGGACAGCCGCAGAGAGGGTGGAGAAGAAGGTAGGAACATGACCAAGACAACTCCCATATGCTCTGCTAAAATGTTCCGCCTTCAATTTTTAGGTAACAGAGAGCCACTGAAAAAAGCAGAGTGAAACAATCGCATCAGGCTGGTTCCCTGTTCTTAAGAAACTGAAAATATAGGCCTGAACTCTATTCTAAAAATGTGGGACAATGAGAGTAGGGGGTTAAAAAAAAAGCAGAAGTTTGTCTCGGTGGCAGTAACAAGTCGGAATTTAGGGAAGCAAGGTATTCCTGTGAACTTGAACCATTTCAGAATTCTTCATAGAAAGAAAAAATAAAAAAGGACTTGATCCAGTAGATTTTCGAAAGGTGGCTGGGGGAACCAGCAGTTAGCGTGATGGCTATGTCTCTGGACTCCCACGTAGTCGACCGCGGTTCGCGTCCCGGACCCGGTGGCTTAAAACCCACGCCGGGCGCGTGTGCATGCGTGCCCAAGATCTCAAGAGGAGAATGGAGGAGAAGGGACTGCGGCGTGGCCATCCCGTCTGGGGGGGGATTTCTCGCTTTCTGTCTCTCTGTCTCTCTCTGTCTGTCTGGCGAGTGCGTGCGCCCTATAGTGTAAAACCTCTCAAAAAAAGAAAAAAAAAAAAAAAAGAAAGAAAGAAAAGGTGGCTGGGAAAAGCATTTGAGGCAGGGGAATTAGAACAAGCAAAGGTGCAGATGTGGGACACAGTATGCGCATGTGAGAAGCCACAGGAGTCACAGGAGGAACTAGCTAGGAAGTCCAGGAAGCTTTGGCTAAATGGTTCAAGACAGAACTCGAAGAGCAGAGCTGACCATGGTGGGTGGTAGGTGCTCAAATAAGTAGAGGATCCAGAAAAATGACGTGATGTGTACATTAGCGCAAGGTAACAAGTACACTCCCCTACTGCTCACAAAGGGGAGGAAAACAAGACTGGCTCGGCCCCAATACCAAGGGTCATGGGTGGGTGACTCAGTTCTGAGTAAACACTCACTTGGCTCTGGAATTGGTGCAGAGAGAATGATACTGTAGAGTTTCTTAGCCTCCTCCACATGTTCTGAGATCTTGTCAATGTTTTGCCGAGTTTCCTCTATCTATAATTAGAAAGACAATAAACTTTATAAACAAAGAAATGTGTCCACAGCTGAGATAAACACTTAGATAAACACCAATGCTTCCTGGTGAAAGCTTTCCATT
>NW_006159688.1:1110876-1111645 GCF_000334495.1 Tupaia belangeri chinensis | reverse complement strand
ATGACTTAAAAGTCTTCAGCTGGGCCAGCAGGTATCACGGTGGTTAAGGTGCTGGATTCCCACATGGCCAACAATGGTTGAGTCTTGGACCTAGTTAGTGGCTTGCTTTCTCACTTTCCCTCTCTCTCTCTCTCCTCTCTCTGATGAACACACATGCCCTATGGTAAACTTTAAAAAGTTAATTAATATATCTGGGAACCAGCAGTTAGCGTAATGGCTATGTTGCTGGACTCCCACCTAGTCGACCGCAGTTCGCGTCCCGGACCCGGTGGCTTAGAACTCATGCTGGGCGCGTGTGCGTGAATGCCCAAGATCCCGAGAGGAGAATGGAGGAGAAGGGATTGCAGTGTGACCATTCCCCCTGGCGAGTGATTTCTCGCTTTCTGTCTCTATGTCTCTCTCTGTCTGTCTGGCGAGCGCATGTGCCCTATAGCAAAAACCTCTCAAAAAAAAAAAAGAAAAGTTAATTAATATATTAAATGCTAAACAAAATTTTTAAAAGAAAAAAATAGTCACATAGTCACATAAAGTAACCTCAACATAGCAGTTGGTAAAAATCCAGACTTGGCCAGCTACAGTGAGTGGCACAGTGCGAAGGTAGTACTCTGTGAGGCTGAGGCCATGTGGGAAGGGCCCAAGTTCACATCCTGAGGTGTCCCTGTACACACTAAGCATGCACTGCATGTGCCCATGATCCTAGATGGCCGAGACTGAGAGTGGGATTATGGCATGAAGACCTTCACTGGGGTGTCTCTCCGTACCACTTTGT
>NW_006159688.1:1110542-1110852 GCF_000334495.1 Tupaia belangeri chinensis | reverse complement strand
AGGAATAAATGAATAAGTTTCTTATTTTTTTTTTAATCTGTACTCATTGCTCCCTAAGACAAATACACTCACCCATCATGGATAGGAGAATTCAAGCCAGAGTAAGAAGAGCTAGGAAAATCCATGAAAAAAATCTCATCACCCAGATTTTTAGCCCCAATAAGTGAGCACAGAAGAGAGTAAGGACAAAAGACAAGAGGGAAAAAAGAAAAAAGGAAAGAAAGAAGTGAAAGGAAGAACAAACTTAGAGAGTGAAAAATGTCAGAATAAGAAGAGAAAGAGAGAAACAGATAACAAAGCTAGAGGGAAA
>NW_006159688.1:1110218-1110511 GCF_000334495.1 Tupaia belangeri chinensis | reverse complement strand
GGGAAAGAGAGAGAAAGGGAGAGGCTAAGAAATGGCCGTCTCAGAAGACAGCAGAATCACTTGCTGAAGAATGTAGAATAAAATGTCAATGTAATAATGTCACTGGAGGATAAATGTGCTTACAGGTAGCTACCTAAATATTAGGGAAGCATTTTAACAGTTGGCAGAACAACCTATAGGACTGTATTAGTGCCATTCGAATGAGGACACTGAAGTTTGAAGAAGTGATAGGTCACATCAGCTGGTAGTAAAGATAGCACTCAGTGCCCACCAGACTCCATCTGGGACACTCT
>NW_006159688.1:1089063-1110208 GCF_000334495.1 Tupaia belangeri chinensis | reverse complement strand
CACTCTTTCTATTAGACCTAACACTGAATTTTTTTAAATGATATGTACTCTTGTAAAAAAAAAAAAAAAGAAAATCTTATTCCGAGCCTCAGATGACCAAACCAGCCTTCAGAGCGTCCTCTGTCCTACTTCGGCTTTACTTGTGGTATGACCATGTTCGCTAAAAAAAATCTTGTAAAAAAAAGGCAAGACAACAATAAAATGATCTGTACTATTTCTCTTTTAGTGGCTTGCTTTCTTGAATTCCAATGCTACTCAAAACTATGAAAAAAGCCAGCATTACCGTCATGAATACTTGCTGCCTCTAGAGGTGTAAACACTTCAAAATCTAGCTTTTAGGTAGCTCAGAAATTCCTACCTTCCCTTTGCCTTCACTGACTTCTCTTACAACTTATAAAATATCATTGCATCACATACTGTTTCTGTTCTCATCACATGACTATCTTGTCAAAGTAATTACATGGTTTTACAGGATTGGGGGTAGGGGAGGCTATCTTTAAAAAATGCACTAGAAAGCCAACTTCACCATTTTTTTAAGGGTTTTGCCATACGGCATGTGCACTTGTCAGAGAGAAAGAAATGGTGAGAGGGAAAGTGAGAAATCACTCCCAGGGGAGATGGCCATGCTATAATCCCTTCTCCTCCATTCTTCTCCTGGGACTTTGGGTGCACACACACATGCTCCCAGCATGAGTATCAAGCCTGCGGATCCAGGACTTGAACCAGAGCTGCCGGATCTGGGATTCAAAACACACTTGGCCATATGTAAGTCCAGCACTACACCACCTGTTGGCCCCCAATTCCACAAATTTAACAAGTCATAAGGCCTTAGATTTTGCACGTTCAATGGATTGGATTGTTTTAGAAAATCTCTTCTGCAAAACTAACTACGTGATAAACTAAAGAGCATCCTGACCCAAAGTTTGGTCAATGATACAAAGATAGTATATAAGAAGTTGTCTGGATGGGACTGCTGGGCCTGAAGCTCATTCACTCCAGGCATCTGGAGAGTGGATGGTAGATGTTCATCTGGCCCCATGCACAGGAGAACTGGATCCTGTTGCTCTAAGTTCAACCTGCCTACAGGACTCCCCAGGTCAGGTACCACTCCATTTCCATCATCTTCCACCCACTGTAAGTAATCTCTTTCTTCTGTCCTCATCAACCTCATCACTTGGAGACATTTCAGAGACTTTGATTTCACAGCAGTTTAATCAGTTTGCCAAATAATCACAGAATCGCTTTAGGACTTTAGGATAGGAAACAGACGAATTGCAGAGTTTTGTGCTTTGTTGTGTTTTGTTTTGTACTTGGTGTCTCTGCTCCTTCTTGGAAGTGTTGATTTCACAGAGGTGACTTTCTGGGTATTTCATGGTGGCAGCTACATGTAATTTCCCTTTGTACATTTGCCAGATACCAAAATCTCAGGAGAGTGGGGAGAAAGAAAAGAAACAGTAGGAAACTGATAAGTTCCCAATATAAAACTTCAGTTATTGGGGCCAACAGGTAGCATAGTGGTTAAGGCTCTGGACTTCCATATGGCCACGTGATTTGAGTCTTGGACCTGGTGGCTTGCTTCCTCACTTTCTCTGTCTCTCTCTGGTGAATGTATGTGCCCTGCAGCAAAACTTTAAAATAATAATAATAATAAATTAAATAAATAAGTCTTTAAAAACAAGTTTAGGGCTATTTGTGTTTGTTGGGGGTAAAGCATACTGACACTGTCCTGCATAATTATGTATTTAAGAATTATTATAAAATGCACTGATCATATATCAGAAAGTAATCTAGACCCTTCACAGTACTTCTGTGAGGTCATTAACATTGATCATTTTATACATGAGAACACTGAGGCTCAAAGAGGTAAAGGAATTTATTCTAGGTCATTCAGCAGAGAAAGGGAAAATTGAAGTTTTCCCAGACTTTTGTTAGATACCAAACCCTATCTCCCGACTAGGTAAACTTGCAAGAACCACCTATGGAAACATTAGCTACCTTCTTTCATACATATGTGAATATGTAGCCTACATCAGATTAATGCTCAAGTTCAATTCACTGTTCTGTGAGGTTGATTCAGTTACTTCTCACAGAGATCATGTGCTTTATTTCTTTGTCCTCTAACCACAGTTCCTTAGAGCTTTTTATGCAACGAGGGCTCAGTAATTGTTAATTAAGGGAACCAATCCAAACTTTTTTTTTAATCATCTTGCTAAATTTGCAGCTAAGTGTCCATAATGCCTTCTTATTGTATGCTGGTTTTTCAAATGTGCTTTTCAATGATTTGTCAATAATGGGAATCAATATAACACAGGATTTAAGAAAATAAGTTAGATTCAAACAGACTGGGTTCAAGTTTTGGCTCCACCCCTTAGCAGTTTTATGGCCCTGAATAAACCATTTAAATACTCCCCAACCAAGCACCAGGTCTCTCATGAAATGAAGATGATCACAATTCCCACTTCAGAGTTCCTGTGAGGATAAAATGGGATAACTCTTGTCAAACACTTAACATAAAGTACACGCTCACTAACATTCAATGATTACAATAATAAATACAAAAATAGCTAGCAATTATGACACTTCATTATATGCCAGATACTATGCTGTGCCTTTACAAGCATGTCCCATTTACTCCTTATAGCAATCCTAGTGTCAACAAAACACTCTGACAACATCAGGAGCCACCTCAGGAACTTTAAGAACAAGAAGTCAACGCCTCTTCACGTTAGGTGTTCCCAATTATAATTACCAAATTATACTAACCATAATCATCTAGCTAAAGGAGGGAGTTATTTTCAAGGCATGGATGACCTCTTCCCTGAGGACCTAATTAGCCAGTGGAATCTAATGGAAAGCAGAGAAAGTACTACTTTGAAAAACTGGCAGGTTGCCATGAAGTGAGGTGGAAGGCTAAGCAAAAAGCTTTATCTGCCCTTTGAATTAGTTTCTACCCCCCCTAAACTTCCATGTACACTATACCTCTACTTGGGCATTAATTCTTGCATATTTATTTATTAAAAACTTATAACATGCCACCACCCTATGGTGATAAAAATAACATGGTTATAAATGGTCAAATAAGTGATGCCTCATTTTCACCATTTATATTTCTTTACTTTTCCCCAAAAATGGCATAATCCAAAATAGTCTTACTAGAGCTCCTCAGTCAAGTCCTCTTTGGTTTGTCTGCTATGTTTTAGAAAGCAAATACTGATGAGAAGGAGAGAGAAGTCACCTCAGTCAACCAACCAACAGAAACCAAGTCTCTAAGGGGTTTTATCAACACTGAGACCAATGTTTCAACTCTCCTTTTTTTTTTTTTTTTGAGAGGTTTTCGCTATAGGGCGCGTGCGCTCACCAGACAGACAGAGAGAGACATAGAGACAGAAAGCGAGAAATCACCCCCCAGGGGGGATGGTCACGCCGCAATCCCTTCTCCTCCATTCTCCTCTCGGGATCTTGGGCACGCACGCACACGCGCCCGGCGTGAGATTTAAGCCACCGGGTCTGAGACGCGAACCGCGGTCAACTACGTGGGAGTCCAGCGACATAGCCATTACGCTAACTGCTGGTTCCCTCAACTCTCCTTTTATGAATGAAAAAAGAATATCTTCGAGTATAATGAACAGTGAAAACAAGTATTCTCAGAGTTACAATGAGCAGTGAAAACAAGTATTCTTAGACAATAATGTCAAATCAGTTAGGTGTATTGTGGTTTATTATCACTCAAAATTTAATCAGGGAGATAATTTTTTTATTTATTTATTAGAGGGTACATGCACTCACCAGAGAGATAGAGAGAGAAGGAAAGTGAGAAAGCACTCCCCATGGGGGACGGTCATGCTGCAATCCCTTCTCTTAGTTCTTCTTTCAGGATTTTGGGCATGCATAAACATGTGCCCAGCATGTTTCTCAAGCCACAGGTCCAGTACTCAGTTCATACAGTTGGCCATGTGGGATCCAGCTGCTTTAACCACAATGCCACTGGCTGCCCCTGTCTAGTTATTTTAACCAAAGTAACATAATACAGGGAATTGTTACACAGAAATGGGAAGTCCAAGAAGCCCAACAGAGGATGGTAAGATACTCTGAAAAAATCAGAGACAGCAGATTAGAGGGACAAAGAAGAAAGAATCACCAGAGCTCAAAGTCAAGTCCCGTATGGCAGCCAGACCATGGTGGAGGTGACCATGAAAACGGGTCTAGCAAGTGAAAGCTGAGGCCATGGAAGAGACATGTCTGAGAAGAAAAAAGAGAAAAGCCATGGCCTCTTCTCTCCTCCTCGAATCTTCTGCCAGTCTTCTTCATGCCTTAGTCTGTTCAGTCCCCTATATCAAAAATACCTGGGACCATCAGATGTCTTAATGTTTACGTCACTGGACTTCCATGTAGTTGACTGTGATTTGAGTACTGAATAGGTGATTTAATACTCAAGCTGGGTATGTGTGTGCACACGCCCAAAAAATTCCAAAAGAAAGGAGGACAAGGGATTGAGGTGTGGCCATCACCCCTAAGGGGTGATTTCTTGTTTTCTGTCTCTTTGTCTCGTTCTTTTTTTTTTTTTTTTTGAGAGGTTTTCGCTATAGGGCGCGTGCGCTCACCAGACAGACAGAGAGAGACATAGAGACAGAAAGCGAGAAATCACCCCCCAGGGGGGATGGTCACGCCGCAATCCCTTCTCCTCCATTCTCCTCTCGGGATCTTGGGCACGCACGCACACGCGCCCGGCGTGAGATTTAAGCCACCGGGTCTGAGACGCGAACCGCGGTCAACTACGTGGGAGTCCAGCGACATAGCCATTACGCTAACTGCTGGTTCCCTCAACTCTCCTTTTATGAATGAAAAAAGAATATCTTCGAGTATAATGAACAGTGAAAACAAGTATTCTCAGAGTTACAATGAGCAGTGAAAACAAGTATTCTTAGACAATAATGTCAAATCAGTTAGGTGTATTGTGGTTTATTATCACTCAAAATTTAATCAGGGAGATAATTTTTTTATTTATTTATTAGAGGGTACATGCACTCACCAGAGAGATAGAGAGAGAAGGAAAGTGAGAAAGCACTCCCCATGGGGGACGGTCATGCTGCAATCCCTTCTCTTAGTTCTTCTTTCAGGATTTTGGGCATGCATAAACATGTGCCCAGCATGTTTCTCAAGCCACAGGTCCAGTACTCAGTTCATACAGTTGGCCATGTGGGATCCAGCTGCTTTAACCACAATGCCACTGGCTGCCCCTGTCTAGTTATTTTAACCAAAGTAACATAATACAGGGAATTGTTACACAGAAATGGGAAGTCCAAGAAGCCCAACAGAGGATGGTAAGATACTCTGAAAAAATCAGAGACAGCAGATTAGAGGGACAAAGAAGAAAGAATCACCAGAGCTCAAAGTCAAGTCCCGTATGGCAGCCAGACCATGGTGGAGGTGACCATGAAAACGGGTCTAGCAAGTGAAAGCTGAGGCCATGGAAGAGACATGTCTGAGAAGAAAAAAGAGAAAAGCCATGGCCTCTTCTCTCCTCCTCGAATCTTCTGCCAGTCTTCTTCATGCCTTAGTCTGTTCAGTCCCCTATATCAAAAATACCTGGGACCATCAGATGTCTTAATGTTTACGTCACTGGACTTCCATGTAGTTGACTGTGATTTGAGTACTGAATAGGTGATTTAATACTCAAGCTGGGTATGTGTGTGCACACGCCCAAAAAATTCCAAAAGAAAGGAGGACAAGGGATTGAGGTGTGGCCATCACCCCTAAGGGGTGATTTCTTGTTTTCTGTCTCTTTGTCTCGTTCTATCTCTTTGGCAAGCACATGTGTCCTATAGCAAAAATCTCTTAAAAAATAACTTAGGGGACCAGCAGATGGTGTAATGGTTATATCGCTGGACTCCCAAGTAGTCGATCACAGATCAAATCCTGGACCCGGTGGCTGAGACTCACACTCGGTATGTGTGCGTGCACACCCAAAATCCCAAGAGGAGAATGGAAGAGAAGGCGTTGCGGCATGGCCATCTGCCCGGGGAGGGAGGGGGGATTTCTCGCTTTCTGTCTCTGTCTCTCCAGCAAGTTCACATGCCCTATAGCAAATATCTCTCTTAGATCAAAAAAAAAACATCAACTTAGACTGGGTAGCTTAAATAGCAAGCACACAATCTCTCACAGTTTTGGAGACTGGGAAGCCCAAGGTCTGGATGAGGCATCAACATATAAATTTTGGGGAGACACATTCACTCCATAGCAATTCCTTTGATCAGATTAACCAAAAGCCAGTTGGGAAGAAAACCTGGGAAATGCAGTTCCCTGCAATACAGAGCAAAGCTCAGGACAGACAGGTAATGGGCCTGAGAGAAACTGGCAAGAGACTGTCAAGGGCTTCCTTCCTACCCTAGTCAAAGAGCCTAGAAATGCAGAATTCACCAGCCTCCCAGCAGGTTGCTGCCATCCAAATACTCCACTTAAAGAAGTGAAAAATATTTAGCCTGCTAGATTTGACTACATTTCCAACTTACATTCACTTAGAGGTTCTTAGTTCTAACAGAACTCAAGCCTACCTTTAAAAAAATAAATAAATAAATAAAATCTCTATGCTTCAAAACTGGCTGCTTTGCAGGTCCTCTAGTCAGAGGACCTTGCTCCACCCCTGGCCCACATCTAGCCACTTTCACTTCTCCTAGCCCTGAGGTAGATCTCTTCGAGGGCTGGGGCAATGTGTTACCCATCATAGACTAATTGCTATTCATCACAGCAGCAAGCAAATGATGTCACTAAGCAGCCGTCTGTTGAGTGAATAATTGAATATGAGCCATTTCATAAGACAATGATGCTTCATATACAACTGCAAAGCAGTCTCGTTTTTTCTTTTAGAGAGAGATATTTTTCTACAGAGAGATTTTTTTGCTTGCCAGAGAAACAGTGAAAAATCACTTCCTCAGAGGGATGGCCTCGCCACAATCCCTTCTCCTCCATTCTCCTCTCAGAATTTTGGGCGCACACACACACACACACACACACACACACACACATACACACACACATAGAGCACCCAGCCTGAGTTTAAGCTGTCAGGTCCAGGATTTGAACCACGGTCGACTACATGGAAGTCCAACAACATAACCATTACACCATCTGCTAGTCCCAGTCTCAGATCTTTTTAAGAGCATCTTACAGACTAAACGTTTGTGTCCCCCAAATAAACATTAGAAACCTAGTCCCCAGTGTGATAGTATTAGGAGCCAGGGGTCTCTTGGAGATAATTAGAGCATGAGAGTGGAGCCCTCACAAATGAGATCAGTGCCCGTACTACAGGCTAACGAATGATTTTGCTCTCTTCCCATAGGAGGATAAAACTTGCAATCTGGCGGGACCAGCAATTAGTGTAATGGCTATGTCGCTGGACTCCCACGTAGTTGACCGTGGTTCGCATCCCGGACCCGGTGGCTTAAACTCACATGGGGCACATGTGCGTGCGTGCCCAAGATCCCAAGAGGAGAATGGAGGAGAAGGGATTGCAGCATGGCCGTCTCCGCTGGGAGGTGATTTCTCGCTTTCTGTCTCTCTGTCTCTCTCTGTCTGTCTGGCGAGCGCACGCGCCCTATAGCAAAAACCTCTAAAAAAGCTTGCAATCTGGAAGAGAGCCGGCACCATAATCTGACCTTGCTGGCACTCTGATCTCGTACATTTAGATTAGAACGATGGGAAAAAAATTCTTATATAATAAAAAATTATTTATAAACCACCTAGTCTATGGTACTATGTGATAACAGCTTAAACAAAGGTACTAGGTGACCACTTCTTATACACTCATAAAAATAAAACTATAATTACACTTTCCAAAATGTATTCATTCATCCCTATTAACAGCAGTTCCATGTCAGTTCCCAGGGTTCTGCGTAAAACAAACTCCTGGGATAGGTAAGTTAAGCAGATTTCTTGGTGCCTTAAATAATATGCATTTTAAATTTCCAAGAGAGGAAAAGAGTGGAAGGATCTCTTTCATATCTGATCACAGAAGACCTTCTGCATCTTCACTGCCACCCTTGACAAACACTGTGACCCATCAAATGGCCACCCTCCCTATATATGCCCTTTCTCCCTTTATAACAGAACTCTGATTTTGCTGGGGTTGCAGTGTTGCCGGCCAAAGGTTGAATCGTGAGATTCTGTGGCAATCCTGGTAAGCTCATCCCTTTGCTGAAGACTCACTTTCCTGGTGTCCCTTCCAGCTAAGAGTGGCCATGACCATGTGATCCAGTGCTAGGTAGCGGACCACAGGGAAGTCTGCATGGAGGATTTGGGAGTTTTCCTTCCTCATTAAAAAAAAAAATAATAAGAACTGGGGACTTGTAACATTTGTATCGCTGTTGCAGGGTGAGGCCAAATGGAGTTGTAACTCCTTGGTAGTTTTAAAACATGTGTACAATTTTTTTTTTTCCTCATTGCCAGACAGCATATGTACTTACTAGAGAAAGACAGAGAGTGAGGGAAAAAGCACCCCCTACTAGGGTGTGGTCACACCACAATCCCATCTCCATTTCTCCAGCCTGTCAGAATTCTAGGCATGCACATAAACATGCCCAGTGTGTTTTTCAAGCCACCAGGGCCAGGATATTTGAACTGCAGTTGGCCATATGGGATCCAGCTCTTTTAACTACTATGCTACGGGGCCAGTCACAGGTACAAATTCCTTAGTTCTCCCCCATTAAGAGGTGGGATTTATGTACTGCTGTCTTGAATCTAGCAGGCTTATGACTGCTTCAATTATAGGGCACAGTGGAAATGGTGTACTATACAACTTCCATACCCATTTGCCTTGCACCCCTGAGCCTCCATGTAATAAGCCCAGTGATCTTGAATGGGCAATGCTATGAGAAATCCAAGCCACAGACAGTGGCCAAGAACAGCGCTTTGATTGACTCTGAGCCTCTTCTTTGAATCAGCTTAGTCCAGGCACCAGATATTACAATAAAGATGTCTCTATAAGATTCGGCTGCTCAAGCCTTCCCAAGAAAACCTTCCTAGAAATTGGTGGACCAGAGAAAATCTACCCCCACTATTCTCTATTTGAATTTCTAGTCCATGGACTCTGTCAACATAATAGTTGTTTTATACAACTAAATGTTGGGATAGTCTGACAGATAACCAATACAATCAGAAAAGACTCTATCAACCTTAAGGGAAAAGCAAGGTGAATCACAGAGATGCTGATGTGGAATCCTCACACCTCTAAGTCACCGCACCCTTCCTAACTCCCAACTTCTTCATGTGTGAAATAATTACATAGCTCTATAGTTTAAGGCACGGCGAACACATCCCCACATGACATACCATGCTGCTACTTAGGGTCACCGGTTCAGATCAAAGCTCTCTTCCTTTTCCCCATGGGCTGCTGCATAGGCCAACTTGCGGATCTTTCCATTTCTACTCTTGTCCACCCTCCATCCACAAGGTACCATCAGAACGATTTTTCTAAAACATACGCTGATCTTACCATTTCCCCCCCTTAAAATCCTAAAGGTTTCTCACCATTTTTTGCAGTGATTCAAACTGCAGTAGGCAACAGAATCACCTGGAATAACTTCCTAAAAGTTCCAAAGTCAGAATCATTTCAGCCTCTGTGGCTCAGGGATGTGCAGGTGCACAAAGCTCCTCAGGTGACTTTCATGTACAGGTTTAGAAAGAACCACAGAAGTTTCCCTCATCTTCCTTTCCCCCTTACTCCAGTCAGAATTTAGCATTTCCTCTTATGTACTCCCACAGTTCCTTGGTGACACTTCTATTACCATATGATAACTTTTCTTTTTTTTTTTTTGGAGAGGTTTTCGCTATAGGGCGCGTGCGCTCGCCAGACAGACAGAGAGAGACAGAGAGACAGAAAGCGAGAAATCACCCCCCAGGGGGGATGGTCACGCCGCAATCCCTTCTCCTCCATTCTCCTCTCAGGATCTTGGGCACGCACGCACACATGCCCGGCGTGAGTTTTAAGCCACGGGGTCCGAGACATGAACCGCAGTCGACTACGTGGGAGTCCAGCGACATAGCCATTACACTAATTGCTGGTTCCCAACCATGTGATAACTTTTTAAAAAATTCTATCACCCTAACCAGATAGGGAGCTAACAGACAGCAAAGATCCTGCCACGTGGAACATCGTATCTCTGGCACCTACTGCGTTGTCCAGAAGGTAATAGACATTCATGTATTTTGGTGAATGATGAATATAGACCAATAAGCCCTAATTTTTTACCTTGTAGGACAGGCCTGTTTCCTCCATAACTTTGTTTTTTTTTCTGCCAAATGAGTAAACAGACCAAGAAAAATATAGACAATTGCAAATTACACACAAAAAATACAGGGTATCTCATTTACCAGAATCGGTGAAGGTGGTCTAAAATCCCAAGGACCAATTCTTGTCTCTAACTACCAAGAAAATGGAGAAGCCAATCAAACTTTATAGTGCAAATCACATTCTGAAAAAGCCCTGGCACTCGTCCGCACCTTGCAAATGCTGCTATGACCAAGCACTATCAGTTCTCAGCAAACAATCATAGGTGACCCTGCTGGAGCCAGCCCAAAAGGCAAGTTTTTTTTGTTTTTGGAGGGTAATTTTTGTTTTTTCGTTTTTTTTTTTTTTTTTGGAGAAGTTTTTGCTATAGGGTGAGAGCACTCGCCAGACAGAGAGAGACAGAGAGACAGAAAGCGAGAAATCACCCCCCAGGAGGGATGGCTACACCGCAATCCCTTCTCCTCCATTCTCCTTTCAGGATCTTGGGCACATACCCACACACGCCTGGTGTGAGTTTAAGCCACCGGGTCTGGGACTTGAACCATGGTCAACTACATGGGAGTCCAGCGACATAGCCATTACGCTAACTGCTGGTCCCCCAAAAAGCGAGTTTTATTACAAGAGTGTTTCCCAAGAAATCTACTTAGCTATATCCTTCAGGATGTGCTGCGCATGTCCCCTGTCACACAGAGAGGGAAAACCTTTCACTTTCCCAAATCTCTATTATCTGAAATGTACGTTATCCCAATTCCAAGAATATTTTGATACTACATTCTACAAAATAAATTTTGTAGTCTGCTCATTCACAGGTATATTGGGGGACAGAATGGTGATGAGAACTAAAGCTAACTGAAGACAGGGGATTGCAGGTAGTATAATGATTAGGGCACTGGACTCCCAAATGGCCAACCATGGTTCACATCCTGGACCTGACAGCTTGCTTTCCCATTTTCCTTCACTCTTTTCTATATTTCTCTGGCAAAATTTAAAAAATAATAATATTATTAAATAGATAATTCTTTTAAAAAAGCTTACTGAAGACATATTATTATATATCAGGCACTGTGCTAAGCGTATCCTGGTAGGTATGGAATTATTTGTGTCCATAATAACCAGCAGGTAATATTCTCATTTTAAAAGAAACTGGGATTCAGAGTTGTTTAGCAACTTTTCTACAATTATACTACTTGTATATACTGGTAGTGAGCAGATCTGAGATGGAGACCAGGGTCCGCATCATCATTTTTCAGGACCGACTCCTTCTTGCTTCTATTTCACTCCCCTAGTGTCTATCCTGGGGGAAGGAAGGAAAATAACATGGTGTCGCCCCATGCTAAACACTTTCTGAGTGTTCGCTCCTTTAATCCCCAACAAGTCTGTAAGGTGATTATTTTCCCCCCATTTCACAGATAAACCCACTGAGTGCAGAGGTTTAAGAAAGTGACCAGATCACACAGTTAGTGATAAATAAAGACTTTACTTTCAAAGACTATATACTCTTTCCACTTCATCATGCTGTCCCCTTCTCCTCACGGAATGCAGTAGAGTTCTTTTATGGAGGGAGTGTTCCCCAAAGGAAAGAGAAATGTTTCACAAAGAGAAAACAAGAAATGAGGCTGCCCTGGAGTTTTTATGAAGCCTCTAAAGGGCCTCTTTAGAAACAGCCATCATCTACCCTTCAGCACTTTTCTGTCTACATAAAGCTTTCCAGATGTATGATCTCATGTAATCCTCACGACAGCCTAGAAGGTAAGTACTAACATTTCCAACTCTCAAGTAGAAAATTAAAGCTCAAGTTAATAATCTGGGCAAGGTCACACTGCTCTAAAATGCTTGAAGATGGACTCAAACTGTCTTGCAGGGAGACCAGCAGTTAGTGTAATGGCTATGTCTCTGGACTCCCACATAGTCGACCGCGGTTTGAGTCCTGGACCCAGCGGCTTAAACTCACGCCGGGCACATGTGCGTGTGTGCCCAAGATCCCAGGAGGAGAATGGAGGAGAAGGTATTGTGGTGTGGCCATCCCCCCTGGGGGGTGATTTCTCGCTTTCTATCTCTCTGTCTCTCTCTGTCTTTCTGGTGAGCGCATGTGCCCTATAGCGAAAACCTCTCAAAAAAAAAAAAAACTGTCTTGCAGGCTAAAAGTTAATATCTTCCTACCTCAGATAATACTGCCTCTCACGGACTCTTGCTAATTTGGGAGAGGGAAGCACATGTGCCCGGCGTGAGTTTAAGCCACCGGGTCTGGGACTCGAACCGCAGTCAACTATGTGGGAGTCCAGCGACATAGCCATTATGCCAACTGCTGGTCCCAAAAGTATGTGGTTCTCCAAGGCAAGATTGTAGGACCAAGTTATGATGCCTTTAAATGTCTCCTGGAGTCCACCCACATCATGAACAAAAGGACATTTTCTTTCCACCATTAACATCTGGATAATTCTGAGCTCACAAAAACCAAGTGTTCCTTGACCAAAAGGCCAGACCTATCCACAAAGAGGGTGGGGTTCTGGAAGTGCTTACAGCCAACTTTCCAATCAGGTCTGCACATGCTCAAGTTTGCTCTAAACCCTTTCATTACTCAAACAGATCAACACGCATAACCATCAAGCCTTGGACTCCACTTAAAGAAAAATTGGAGAGTTACTCTTCCACATCCGCAACGTAGAGGACAAAAGTGCCCACATATAATGCCTCTTGTTTTTATTCCAGGGAAATTGAAAAAAAAAATAGAAATAAAGAAACTATAGTAGAGTGGCAGAAACCAGCAAGTTTTATTGTTATTTGTAATGAAGTAGCTATCATTCATTGAGCCCATATAAGGGGTCTTCAAAAGGTTCTTGGAAAATGTATATAATGAAAAAACTATATACATGGATTTCAAAACTTGCTACACCTAAATAAACTCATACTTTAATTCTATTATTCCACAATTTTTCTGAAATGTCCTCGTATACACTAGATACTATACTGAATGTTTTACAAACATTAACCCACTTAATTCTTTTTTTAAATATTTATTTATTTTTAATTATTTATTTAATTTTATTAATTAATTCATTTCTTTTCATTTGACCAGAGAGAGACAGAGAAAGAGAGAGAGAGAAAGCAAGCCACCAGGTCCAGGACTTGAACCATGGTGGGCCATGTGGGAGTGTCCAGCGCCTTAACCACCACGCTACCTGCTGGGCCCCAACCCACTTAATTCTTATAATAACCCAATGGGAAATTATATTATCAACCCCAAATAACTGATGATAAAACCAAAGTTTGGCCATGTTAAGGAACATTCACAAATTCACCAACTGGTCAGAAGCAGGGCTGAGACATGAACCCAGATTTCCCTGATCCCAAAGCCTATGTTTCTGTCCACACTACTGCCTCAATTAACTTTCCACCATTGCTCTACCACAGCACCATCATACCAAGGACCTTCAAGATCTAAAAGTGTATGAATCTATAGACATGAGCCTACCCCCAGTGAGTTGTACGAAAATAAACTGGTGGTTTCTTGGCTTTTCAATTATCAATTATCCCATACAAAGGACTATAAACATTTTCAGAAACAACAAATTTGATATGAGTCACAGGTCTAAGTTTTTGGCTTATAGGATATTTTTAATTTTATTTTCTTCAAGAAAGACAGAGAGGCAGATAGACAGGGAGAGGCACCCTAGACAAGGTCTTCATACCATGATCCTCCCCCAGCCCTGCAGCCAGCCAGAAACACGGGCACACTCACAGACTTGTTCAGGAAGGTCCAGGACTGAACCCTGAGCCTTCCAGCTGATTCCAGCATCATGCAGCAGCTCCCCTGCTACCTGTGGAGCTAGGCCAAGATTTTTTTTTTTCTTTTCACATTCATGGCTGTAACCCCAAAGAGTAAATTTGGGGTATCATGGGAGTCATGGTTGGCTCGTGTGTGTGTGTGTGTGTGTGTGTGTGTGTGTGTGTGTATTTAAGCTTGTGGGAATGTAAGCTGTGGGTATATGCATAGGTGCAGAGGGTGGGTGAAGGGGAGAGTGTGTGTCTGTGGGGGGCACTACTTGCGGCACTGCGGCATGTATAAGTGCACCAGCAGGTGTTGGCATCTGTGAGTATGCGCGTGCGTATGCGGGTAGAGAGATGAGCTGGGGTGGAGTAAATGACTATGCAGCAAGCATGCGACAGAGCTATCTTTTTATGTGACATGGCCAAAGGGTATACGGCATCACCTGAGAGACGGAGGACGACGGGGGTGAGAGAGAGAGAGCACCCCTCAGGGGTATGGTCACGTTGTGAGATTTGTTCCCCCACTTTCTCCATCCTGTCAGGATTTGGGGCACATATATGCACCCAGTGTATTTGTCAAGCCTCCAAGAACAGGAGTTAAAACTCTGCCTTAACCACCAGGCCATGGAGTCAGCCCTTACTTAATTTTTAAAAAATATTAATGATGTGTCTAAAAGCTCCACAAAAAAAAAAATTTTGATAGTTAAACATACGATCTGTGCCCTCTCTCCCCAGCCTGGCCCTCAGAGCCACGTCCCCTGTTCTTCACGCTATTATGAGCACAACAGGAGGTGTATGGGACTCAGCACAACAGGCACTCTTGACAGATTACATGTTTGATCTGAGAGGAAGAAGAGGTTCAGCCAGGCTCTGCATTCTGGAAAGTATGTACATTCTGTCTGAAGTTTTGCAACCAAGGACATGAGGCTCTAGAAAGAAGGCCTGGGATTACATTGTGGAGAGGTTTAGACAGGGCTCACAAATTCTGCTGAAGTTTCGTGCACCTCAGCAGCCGTTCACACACACCTGCAACAGGACATGAATATTCAAGTAAACACGTCGCTTCGCTTTTGTCATATGTTCTCTTTCGTTTCCTTTCCTTTGAAAACTTCCCAAATGCAAAGAGCAAAATAGACAGGGCCTGTTCTGAAGAAGGCTTACATCACTTAGGGTGCATAGGATAACAGCGTCAATTATTCATAGTATAAAATATAAGGCATTAATATTTTACTTTATGTCAGGAACCACATGGCATGTAAAAGGCAGATGCTGAAATGAATTTCATAGGTATTTGGAGATGGCTTTTGAGAAAGTACAAAATGGTAAGTCTATAATTTTCTTTCAACACAAACGTATACAATATAGAAGGACTTGAATCAAATTTACAAAAATAATTTTTCAAAGCAATTCAGTCAAGTTCTTTTAATAGATGCTTAATTCATAAGCCTTTTTAGCATTGGACGGGACAATCTGTGGGAGTGGAGGCACCATTGTCAGGGAACCAGCAAAATATGAAGACAGGCATGGTTTCTCTGGTTCAGTCTACACAGAAATATCAGTTTAGAGTCAGTGTCATGGACTGTCCACACTGAGAGATCCCGCCTAAAAGGTAGAAAAAAAATAGGAAAATTAAATTAATTTTAAATATAATTCACTGAAGAAAGAAAAAAATAACTCTAAAGTTACAAAGAAAATTAATTTGAAACTAATTTCACTCAATAGTCACATAATTTTGTGATTTTATATATTTTAAATTATATATAATTGCTCGGAAATGACTTTTCATACAAATCACTTTAAATTGTGTAGAAATAATGTATGCTTCTCTTATATACCTTCATGTACCAAACCAGAAATGGCTATTATACACACATAAGCACAGTGTATTTATATTTTTACATGTAAATACATATTATGTTTGTCTCATAAGTATGCTTTATTTTTTAACTTTACTTTCTTTTTTATTTAATATGTGAGATTCTGATTTTTATTGGGTAAATAAATTTGAATAAATATAATTAAATTATTTTTTATAATATCTTGTTTACATCTAATTATTGTACATCAGGTGGGGTACAATATGGTCTTTCAAAGCATGTATGCACTGTGCGATCGCTGAACCAAGGCTGTATGTTATTCATCGTTTTCAATAAAACACATCACATTAGAATGTACTTCCTTTTAATACAATTTGATTTTCGTCGGCAATTTGCTTTCTAGACCATTAAGCCATAAAATCTTTCTGGTTGGTACCTAGAGCTATAATCTGCTTCTACTATTTTAGATTTTTTAAAAATTTGAATTAATGGTAGTTCATTAAGCCTTCCACTTTTAATGAAATTACAAGACAATGCAATGTTTCCTCATATTTCAGTACCACTACCACTTAAGCACACACATGCTTACATATTCAACTTGTCAAGAACTGACATAATTGAACGTTTTTCAAAAAATTCATCATTTTTTTTTAAAAAAGGTCTTCTTTGAAAGCGCACTTAAATATTTTTAAATATTTTTTAATATTTATTTATTTTTAATTATTTATTTAATTTTATTAATTAATTCATTTCTTTTCATTTGACCAGAGAGAGACAGAGAAAGAGAGAGAGAGAAAGCAAGCCACCAGGTCCAGGACTTGAACCATGGTTGGCCATGTGGGAGTGTCCAGCGCCTTAACCACCACGCTACCTGCTGGGCCCCAACCCACTTAATTCTTATAATAACCCAATGGGAAATTATATTATCAACCCCAAATAACTGATGATAAAACCAAAGTTTGGCCATGTTAAGGAACATTCACAAATTCACCAACTGGTCAGAAGCAGGGCTGAGACATGAACCCAGATTTCCCTGATCCCAAAGCCTATGTTTCTGTCCACACTACTGCCTCAATTAACTTTCCACCATTGCTCTACCACAGCACCATCATACCAAGGACCTTCAAGATCTAAAAGTGTATGAATCTATAGACATGAGCCTACCCCCAGTGAGTTGTACGAAAATAAACTGGTGGTTTCTTGGCTTTTCAATTATCAATTATCCCATACAAAGGACTATAAACATTTTCAGAAACAACAAATTTGATATGAGTCACAGGTCTAAGTTTTTGGCTTATAGGATATTTTTAATTTTATTTTCTTCAAGAAAGACAGAGAGGCAGATAGACAGGGAGAGGCACCCTAGACAAGGTCTTCATACCATGATCCTCCCCCAGCCCTGCAGCCAGCCAGAAACACGGGCACACTCACAGACTTGTTCAGGAAGGTCCAGGACTGAACCCTGAGCCTTCCAGCTGATTCCAGCATCATGCAGCAGCTCCCCTGCTACCTGTGGAGCTAGGCCAAGATTTTTTTTTTTCTTTTCACATTCATGGCTGTAACCCCATGACTGAGTCTAAATTTAAATTAGGTATTTTGGCAAGAAAGAATATCATTAAAATGTTGTCACGTAGCCTAAGACTTTAAACGCAGCTCTTCAATCACATATAATTTCCCTTCTTTTGACTTCCTTAAGATTAAAAATCCAGATCCCCCCAAGTTAAGTATGGAAAAGAGAATCTCCTTGTAATTTCATTGTCTGGCCATCCCACCCCACTGAAAGACTGTAACCTGCCTCTGCTCTTCTTGAAAATGTGGGATGTTTTATTCTTACTAAGGAAGCTGTATTTCCTTATGCACACTCAGAAAAAAATACAGGAAGGTTGCCTGCCTCAGAAAAGAACTCATCCATGAAAGCTGTGTTGTCAATAGCGATCTCGACCTCGTCCACATCATCATCCTGCGTCAGCTGCTTCTGTAAGAAACAAAAACGGAGCAGAGTAAGAATAAAAACACAATGAATAGCTAATTTTATCAAATGCTCACTAAGTACTAAGCAGCTATATTAAGCATTTTCTGCATAATTCCTTTAAAATTAATAACGGCTCTATGATATATCAAATTTTGGTGTTATACTGTCTGCAATTAAATTCTCGCTCTACCATTTACCAATTTTTTGCAGGGGATGAGCAAGAAGGAAGACTGGGAAGAGGAAGTTACTAATCTTGCTGTACCCAGGTTTTCTAATCTGTTTCTAAGGGTGATAATAGCACTGCCTACTTTATAGAGTCATTTAAGGAACAAAGAAGTTAATTAATACAAAATACTTTCTTGCAGTGCCTGGCATAATGTAAGTATTCAATAAATGCTAGGTTTTGCTGCTGTCGGTGGTGGTGAGGATATTACTATAACTCACTCAAGTTAGGAAACCTAAAACTTAGGGAGGTTAAGTAACTTGGCCAAAACCGAATAGCTAAAACACAGGAAAGGCAAATTCTAACCCATCTTTAGATCTGCACCCCATATTCCTAGAAACAATTCCCTCAAATCTTCACAGTAGGAGTAAAGATTTTCCTGTTTTCAGAAACCACCTATTACAAAGGAAACAGAATTGTGTAGCTACCTGTCAGAGAGCTCATGTTTATACGGAAAAGGAAGCTCTGCCTTCAGCCCCCAGCAACCTCTGGGGACCCAAGCTTTCTCAATCTCATTCAACTTCCTCTGCAAAATCACAAACTGGCTATCTAAAGGAAGTGATCCCATCCCACCCAGCATCAGAGGCCGGGGCTGTTGCTACCTTTTTCCTGAGTGCACCCCTTCCCCCCCAGATACTGCTATACTGCACCCTGCTCGTTTCTAAGCACAGAGAGAGAACTGGTAACTGCGGGTGAAGATGGGGCCCTGGGGAAACCCCCTAAGCCTACTTCACAACCTTCACTGCCTTCTAAGTCCAAGAAACATGCTCACTGAGAGCTCCACAGGCAACGGGTGCCACCTGCTACCATTCCCCTGAATCTAAAGTAGAAAGGAGGAGGAGTTACTGAGAATTCCTATGAATATTTGGGGCTCTCGAACCATGTGGGAAGTCTCTTGACTGGATAGATCCTCTAGCATCTTCTCTGTGACTATTCTAGAACAATCGGCATCCTTATTTTAATAGCCACGTTCAAGGGAGTTGAATTTGAGGGCACTGCTACAGCCTTCATGGTCACCGATCTAAACCTCAGAACTGATCGTGTCTTTCTGCTACCTAAAGTCACTCAATGACAGTTCATTTCCCAGGTTCAAAGTCCAAAGCCTAAGAGCACATGGCCCTTTAAGATCCAGCCCCACCCCACGCTCTAAGATGTACTCTGTGGACTAGGCACTCAGAACGCTTTGCATTTCCTGGACACACCATTCTTTCATATCACTTAAGATCACAAAAGGGTTTCTTCCTGAAAGGCATTTGTCCAAGTAGCAGTCTCACTCAGTCTTTAAAATTCTGCTCGATCCTTACCTGACACAGGCCTCCACCATGAAAGATTTAAAACCTAAGTTCTCACAGCACTTTATACAAATCTTTCACAGCAACCATCAACACCTACTGTTATTTATACCTTGACTTACCTATTTCTTCCCACTAACTATAAACTCCTTGAGGTTCAGGATTGCCTATACACCTGTTAGAGTAGGTACTTGGCGTGTGTACATGTGAGTATATCCAGAGTACCTCCTCTTACAGAACTCCTTCCCTTCCCCATGTGATTCTGGGGAGGTTATCAACCTTGACTCAAACTCTCCGAATAATCTGAATTATCAGAGTAGTCTGAAGTGAACGAAGCTGAGTCAACCAATGACAACCCCCAAGAGAGATGTGCATGAAACTCCCAGAGTTGCTCTCATTACCCACCCCTTGGCTCTAGGCTGGTTCTACATATCTTCCCCACTGTTTTTCCAATAAGCTGAACAGTATCCATCTATTTCTTTGATTCATTTAGCCAGAATCAGTGTTTGTGACTTTCAATTAAAACTAAGCACTGTGTTTTTCTGTTTAGTTGCTTTGGTTTCTTAATTTGTTGTTTTTTTTTTATTTTTGTTTTTGTATTTTTATCTTTATTGTGAGCACTCTATTTTTCATTAAGTTATTCCTTACTGAGCACTTTCCATGTACTAAGTATAACAGAAATTTTATCATGTACTAGGTATAACTAGCTTCCACAGAGATAAGCAGCCCGGACTTGCCCACTAGGTTCTGAAGTTTGAAACAAAATGTTCCCCTTCATCAAGGATCGTGAACACAAAGGCCTCTCAGCAGCCTCCAGAGAGTTCATTTCATCTTCCAAGAAGATCTCCGTAATCCTTATCTGGAAAATAGGAATCCAGCCATCCCCTAGGAAGATGGCAAGTTAATAAGCTTTTGTTGCAGGTGTCCTTTCTTCAGAGGTCATATAAAGACCACGGTGAGAGGCGAGCCCCCAAGTATGCACCCATGCGTATACCCCTTCACATATACCCACAAGATGTTAATGCAGTCTCAAGCAAGCACACAGCTAGGGAAATGGGAAAAGGCTACCATCATGGGGTGGATGAAGTTTAGTTTCCAGAGGCTGGAGACAATTGTGTGCTGGATCATGAGAGGCAAGCACCTAGCTTCCTATCCTGATGTGGGTTTTCAAGATCCCTGAAACCGGTACAGGGATTCCACATCCAAGATAGCAACCTCTTGGATTTAAGCAGGTTCCAGCCTGATCCGCCTTTGGTGAATGAACATATAACAACTAGAAAAGGGAAGCCAAACTGAGGTCCGAAACGTGCTGCTACTAATTCCTGGCTGTGAGACCTCAACCAAGCCTGTACCTCTCTGAGTTTCTTACTAACAAACAGTAATAACACCACATAACTATGCTTTTTATGAGGCCCAGAAGAGATCTTATGTGAGAATTTTCTGGCACAATACAGGGCACACATCATCGCCTAATAAGTGTCAGTTTCCCCCTTACCTAGCTATAAAGATGAGGGTTTAGAGAAGAGGATCCCAGGACCAGCAGTTAGCATAATGGCTATGTCACTGGACTCCCATGTGGTCAACCGTGGTTCGGGTGCCGGACCCGGTGGCTTAAACTCACGCCGGGCGCGTGCCCAAGATCCTGAGAGGAGAATGGAGGAGAAGGGATTGCAGCGTGGCCATCCCCCCGGGGGATGATTTCTCGCTGTCTGTCTCTCTGTCTCTCTCTCTCTGTCTGGCGAACGCACGTGCCCTATAGCAAAAAAAAAAAAAAAAAAAAAACACCCTGGC
>NW_006159688.1:1073790-1088939 GCF_000334495.1 Tupaia belangeri chinensis | reverse complement strand
AAAAAAAAAAAAAAAAAAAAAAAGAGAATCCCCTGTGAGACGAACTGTCTTCTACAAGAAGTTCTCATACTACAGGGTAAGTCACTACGGTCAGTTCCACAGCATCGCAATGGCCGGTGTTCTGCACCTGGCTCTGTCACATGCTAGTCACTGAGCCCTAAAGAGTTCATTGAACATCTCTGAGCCTCGATCTCCTTATCTGCAACACAGGAATCATAGTGTGTTGCTGGACCCTGCCTGAGAAGTAGCTTCTATAGCCTTGCAACAGCCTCCTACCCACTCTGTTCTCTCTGCTCCAACCCCATTATGTCCCTGTTTCCCAACAGAGGATGGTTCCCTATCACCTGCTGGCTAAGGTCAAAGTCCTCAGCTTGTCTGTCAAGATCTTTGGCAGCTGGCCACAGTCATGCTGTTCGTCCTATTTCCCAGTGCTCCCCACCAGGTGCCTTCTGCACACATCACATCAATTCCTGCTCCTGGCCTTCTATTAGCACTATCCCCTCATTCCCTAGCACCACCAATATATGGATAACTGGAATGTTTCTCACCCTCCTCTGCTATCCAGACTCAATCTGCAAGGCTTAGTTCAAGTCCCACTTCCCCATAAAACTTTCCCCACTTCATTTTCACCTAATGGTTTTGTGAGGTGTAATCTCAACTCCATGCTCAATGTTAAGCAACTTAAGGTCAAGAACAGTATCTCACAAGTCTTAGCTCCAAGGACTGGGCGTCTAAAAAGTAAGTAGGCATCAACTGACTGTCACGTTCAACGTGATGTTCATGATGTTCAACATGGGTGCATACCTATCAGCACTGCTAAAGTGTAAGGTACTCCTGGGTTTTACAACCACAGAGAGGTTCCCTGCAAAATCCACTCAACCCTTTCTCTGCCTCCTTCATCTCTAAAAATTAATACTGTCTGGCAGGGCTGTTGTGAGGATTAAGTAAGATAGTATTTTAAAACTCCTTATGCAATGTCTAGCACACAGTAAGAATTCGACAAAGTGGAATCATGTATAAGACCTAGCCTACTTCTCTATTGCTTTAACCTAGATCTAAGGTTTAACCTACATTTTAAGGAGAAAGAGACGAAAGATACGAAACTTTAATAACTGAATGCAATCTTAAGCCTTTTTCCCCCCATCAAATCCTCTCACTTAGAGATGGGGGCACTGAAGTCCTAAGACCACATTATAAGTCACCGGTACAGCGGGAATAGAACCCAGGTTTCTGGGTTTCACACATAATATTTTCCACTGTCACATGTCACTTCCAAAAAATGTAAAATAATAAAGACTAAGTTTATTCCAGGTCAGAAAATGCAAGGAAGAGGTCATTATCACATGTTATCTGGAGTCCCATGAAACTGGAACCACCACCAGGCTTCCCTCCAGTGGACTCTGTCCGACCCCTGGGCAATGGCTTCTTCCCTTTGACAATGGTGGGATCTTACAGACCAAGGGTATCACAAGACCCATGAGCAAAGCACGCACACAGTGCTCTTTATCTTCAGTCCACATGACTGAGCTTAGCAGAGAAGAGAACTTCAGCATCTTTATCAAAGAATCAAAGCATGTGGCAATAGGAACGTTGCAGTACCGCAATATCACCACAGTAACAAACGTACAGGAGAACCACGAACCCAGGCACCCACTTCCTCCCCTCCCCAGCCTCCCAATGCCTCTCAGGTCAAGGAATGGGAAAATCTGGAGGGTGAGGGGTAAGGGAGGGTCCCAGAGATTTGATTATTACATATTATACACATGCTTTAAAAACCACTGTAGCCCCCCAAAATGTACAACAATCATAGGCAAACCAGAAACTAGAAAGGACTGAGAGGTGAGAGCTATCGTCAATGAAATAGCAACACTGAGTTACAACCTGGGATTTAGCTCCCCTTGGTCCCACCCTTCACTGTGCCCCAAAATTCAAGGACAGCCAAGGCTATGACTTCATCTCTAGAGAGAAAGAAAAAGAGTTCAGGGCCCCAGAACTCTACTTGAAGAGACTTAACCTGCAATTCCTCTCAGTGTTCATTGCCTTGCTCTCAATTGCTTTCTCTGTCTTCTTCTGTCAGCCATGAGTCCTTTTCATTAGCTCAAAAAATTAATGAAAATATTTGCCACTATAGAGCCCCTATAGAGCCCCTGCTGAATGGCCACAGCACCGTAGCTGCTTTATGTACACCGAGTCAACGAATCCCATCTACCTCTTGTAGTTGAGAACCTGCAGGTCAGGCAGGTTATAAGATAATCAAGGTCTCCCAGCTACTGATTTACAGAACTAGGGCTCAAGCTGAGGTCGTCTGTCCTAAGCCCTTCTTACGGTACTGCATTCTGCTGAAAGCAGCCTGTCACCACCGAGTGCAGCCAGGGCTCAGAGGAGCAACAGTCCAGCCCTGCAGAAATCTCCAGCTGGGAGAGAGGAGCTGTGGGCCCTGGGGATAGCACTTGTCTCCGTTAAGCCTTGGTTTTCTCACCAAGTAAGGAGATTAGCTTTTCAGCGCTGCTCTGTGGAACCCCAGGATACCTCCCAGGTGCCTCAGAAACCACCCATGGTAGTCAGGGACTACCCCAGGTGGGTCTCCTGGGCCTCGTCCTTCTTCAATCTGCATAGCATCACTTGTATCTGCTTTAAACACTAGGCTTGAATATAAGATTTTATTTTAAGAAATAGTCCTGTTGTCAAAAAAAAAAAGAGGGAAAAAAAAAAAGAAAGGAAAGGAAGGAAGGAAAAGAAAGGTGGAAAATCACCAAAGTAGATCATCGGATGTCTCCAAGAAGAAAGAAAAACAAGGGAGTTCCAAAGCTAAAACATGGTGAGTGGTAAGTTTAAATTGTTAGCATTTCCTTGAGGATCTTTACTAACCAGAGCAGCAGGACAGATGAAAGGAAGATCACACCATTTACCAGCTCTCTGCTAGGCCGGATGGAGATGACTGGGTCCCAGGGGGGAAAAAAAAAAAAACAGAAAGCTCAAGAGATCCCAGGCAAGTTTCTGGGTGGAAAAAATAACAGAAGAGACAGGCATCTGGTTCTTAACCTCCCACCATGAGAAATTAAAGGATGGTGGGCTGGTGGGCCAGGACTCTCCGGGCGCGAGGAGTGGGTACAAATTCTTGTACCTTTTCCTCTTCACATTCAAACAGCTCTTTGCTCTAGAGACAGACTCTCCTTTCTAACCCAGATTTTCTCCTGACAAATGGATTCAAAGAGACAATGCCATCTGGTCTTTCTGGTCCTTGCTGCCCAACTGCCCCACCTGTCTCCCTCTAGGATGACGGTCTGTGGATTCCTAAAGACAAGCACCACCATTTACAAGGTTTCCAGACACACTCATTCACACCTGCAGGCGCATGCTGCCCATTGTTTTTCCCAGTCCCTCTCCTTTCATTTAAAGGGGCGGAAATTCCAAGTGAGCGTGTACAGTCACTGCGTGCTCTCTGTTCCCCATTTATCCAGTCAGATGACCCTGCCCGGTGCCCAGTTCTCCCTGTTACTCTGTGTTTTCTCCTCCAGTGAAACCCTCCCAGAAAGAACACTTCCCCTTTCCCCTGAACTGCATTCCCCAACCCCTGTCAGATGAATCAAGAGGAAACAGGCAGCTGATGATACCCTAAGTGAGCCTTGTGCTTTTACTTTCAAGATGTTCAAGCTGGAGAATTGGAGGCAAGATCGAGCCCTATTTGAAACATGAAGATACGGAGGAATAAACTGAGATTAGGCCAAGGAGGTGAGTCTGTGGACAGCTAGAGAAAGCCAAAGTCCCTAAAGACCCCCACCTTGCTTTCTGCTGTAAGAATAAGAGTAGATAATAGCGTGTGTGCATGTGTAATTGCAGGTTCTCCCATGGTTTCAAATATATTATTTAACTCTTACATCCACTCTCTGAGGGGGAAGTGTTGCTTTCTCTATTTACAGAGGAGACAACTGTTTGAGGAGGTTAAATAATTCATCCAAAGCAATTCAGCTAAGAGCATCATTAGGTCTCAAAGGCAGATCTGGGGGAACCCAGGGCCGCCCCTCTCACCTCTACACCTTAGTTGAAGGCACCCTTCCTGCCCTGACTAAGCAGCATACCCTTCCTATTTCAGATGCTGCTGCAACATCTGTAAAACTGAACTGGATTAATCTACACATGTGAATGAAAGAAACACCAGTGGGTATAACCCTGTGGGTGTGAGAATATGCACGGAGACAGAGTTACATCTGACTGAGCAGAAAACTCAGCTCTGCCCCTTAGCAGTCACGTGATCTTCATCTTGTTACTTAACGTCTCTGTACCTTGGTGTCCTTGTTTGTAATATGACATGAATAATCTGCTCAGAGAATTGCTGTGCAGATTGGGCCAGCCAGTGGCATGATGATGAAGGTGAATGGATCCCACATAGTTGACTCTGTGGTTCAAATCCTGGACCCAGCAGCTTGGGGAACATGCTAGACACATGTGCATATGCACCCAGTCCTGAAAGGTGAAATGGAGGAGAATAGACTGCAACATGCCATCACCCCTGAGGGGTGGTTTCTCACTTTCCCTCTCTCTATCTCCAGTGATCACAAATACCCTCTAGGAAAAAAAATATATAATAGAGATTGTTGTGAAAATTAAATCAGTTAAAATATTACATGTGAAATGTGTAGAGTGTTTAAAGGAACAATGGATACATATTAAATGCCCAAGACCATGCCAGGCCTTGTTTTCTCTAAGAGGGGTTTCTGCTGAAGATATGACTCTAATGACAACTCTTAGAAGGTGACAGCAAATGTCTCAGGAAGAGGAACTTTCACTGGAATTTACTTCATTTATTTTAAATATTTCATTTTTCTACTTCATGCATTCAAAGAAACAGAGGTCCCTCTGAATTCTGCTTCAGCTACATGCTCACAAATTTTGATGTTTACTGTTCTCATCATTCATTTCTAATTTTCTTTTTATATCATTGTAATTTTCTTTATTCATAATAGAGTATGTGTGTGCACTCACACGAGAATGAGAGGCACACAGACAGGAGCACCCTCCACAGGATCTGGTCATGCCATGATCACCTTCCTCCAACGCTCCAGCCCACTAGATCCTCAACGCTCATGCATGACTAGCACGTTTCAGGAAGAAGAGGCCAGAGATCTGCACTGTGGTCACCATGGGGGATCCAGCTTCTCCTGAGCAGCACATGACAACTGCACCACAGAGCTGGTCCTGTTTGGTTTCCTTTTAACCCAAGAGTTATTTAGAAAGATATTATTAAATGTCCGGAGTAAGTTAGCCTAAGGACTATTATCATGCTGTTAACTTCTAGTTCTATCATTGTTGGTGAGCGTGGCCCCTAGGACTCAAATCCTATGGAATCTGACATCTTCTTTGTGTACATGACCAATGTTTCTTAATCTTCTAAGTGTTCTTCAGAAGAACCTACAGCCCACCACAGTGATGCAGGCTGCTAAAATGCTGAGCTCTGCAGGTTGGGGCCACATGGGAGGCCTGGCTTTGTCTCCCAGTCCAACCGAAAGGCCAGGCATGGTGGTGTAAGTCTGTAATCCTAGCGCCCCAGGAGGCTAGGTCATGGGGATCATGACCTCAACACTGGCCTGGATAACACGGTGAGACCCTGTCTAAAAAGGAGCCAGGTGTGGTGGTGCAGCTATCTTGTCTGCTGAGAGGCTGAGGTGGGAGAATCACAACAGAGTAAGATCCTGTCTTTAAAAAAAAAAAAAAAAACAGGAGAGAGAAAGAACTTATATTCTGTTTGTCATATATAAAAATCATTGAAGTTCCATTTCCACATGCTATGTCATCCTATCTGCTTTTGCCTCCCAGGACTTGAGCCAGGTCTTGGGTAGAAGCAGTGAAAAGTCTCAAAAAAGGAAAGAGAAAAAGATAGCATCTGGGTAGATGCTATCTATACAAACGAGGAATCTGTGGTTAGAAAGGTTCATTCTTCCAGAATCACACAGTTAATGAGGAACAAAGTCTGTACTGAAACCCTGCTTGGTCCAATCCAATGTTCACTACTGCATTAAGTTAAAGAGGGATCTCAGGGTCTCATAACCAACCACCACACCCACAAACCTCTCATTACAAGGGTCCATGCAGATCAATAAATCTGTTATTCATTCATCTGAAAGTAATTATTGACTACTCAACATTTGCCCAGCAGTATAAGATGCTGGAGAGACACAGAACAAACCCAGTACCCTCTGCTCCCGAGGGTCTCGCCTGCTATGATGGGAAGCAGAGCAGACAGGTGATGAAATCACCACATGATGAGTGAGGGCAGCATTTAACCCAAGGACTAACATACCTGGGAGAAGACAGGAACCCAACTCCACCTGAATTCAAGGTAGAGCCTGGAAAGGGACAGCCTAATAGAGAATGTTTGCAGAAGGCACTCCTGGGGGAAATTTTGAAGATTCAGTAGATTTACACACAGGAAACTTACAAGACGGCCATCACGGTGAGAAGATGACACCTGCTTCTTGCTCTCTCAACCGAGGAGCCATTCAAGGAGATTCAAATACCTTCTTCTTCCTCCTGAAGAGCTCAGGGACCCATTTAGGTCCTTCCTCTCCTATCCCAGGCTTCTTCACTCTCTGACCTCCTTCCTGTCCTGGCCCCCCACAGCACCTCCACAGAGGTCAGTTCTCAAGGACACACAGAGGAGGAAGGAAGGAACTAACAGTGTCTTACTCCATCCTCTGCCCTCTCCTCAACCCTTGGCCTCTGACCCATAACCTCTCCTGCTCTGGTCAGTCCTTTTAGAGTACTTAAATAATAGTTCAACGAGCAGCATTCACTGAACACTCAATGTGTGCCAAGGATTCTCCTAAGACGTGATTTACATTGGGACCAGCAGTTAGCATAATGGCTATGTCGACCACGTAGTCGACCGCGGTTCGAGTCCCGGACCCGGTGACTTAAAACTCACGCCGGGCGCGTGTGCATGCGTGCCCAAGATCCCGAGAGGAGAATGGAGGAGAAGGGATTGCGGCGTGGCCATCCCCCCTGGGGGTTGATTTCCTGCTTCCTATCTCTCTGTCTCTCTCTGACTGTCTGGCAAGCGCACACGCCCTATAGCAAAAAACCTTTCCAAAAAAGAAAAAAAAAAAAAAAAAAGACGTGATTTACATTGACACAACATTTATTCTCTACCCCAATCTTCTGGGGACACTCCCCATCTTAGAACTGAGACAACCAAATTATAAAGAAGCCAAGTAACCTGCACAAGATCTAGCAGGGAGTGCCTGAGCTAGGAGGGCCTGGGCTGCTGGCTGCAGAGTCTTTGTTCTCAACCATCCCGTAGTAATGCCTCTTAACAGCTACCCCACCCCCAGCCCAGCTGTAGCAGGCAGCAGGAGCCACAGGAAACGCACTCCCAAAGCACTGTACAGCAGATGCCATACCCACAAGGTCATGAGAAACCAGGAAAAGCCTGAGAAACTGTCACAGTGCACAGGAAGCCAGAGAGACAAGACAACTGAATGCAAAGTAGTATCCTGGCTGGGATCCTAGACCAGAAAAAAGAACATTAGTGGGAAAACTGGTGAAATCCAAATAAAGTCTGCAGTTTCAGGAATGGTAATGTACCGATATCAGTCTCTTCGTTTTGATAATAAGTGAATGCTCTAATGTAAGATGCTAACAATGGGAGAAACCAGGTGAGTGGTAGATAAGAACTCTCCGTACTGTCTTTTACCTTGTTTGTAAATCTAAAAATAGTCTAAAATAAAAGTTTATTTTAAAAGAAAAAAAAAAAAGCAAAAACCTGATGCCAGGCCAAGCTGCCCTAACCCAGACGGCTGAGCATACCCAGACAGTGTATGCACCACTGATCTGTTTAGGTGGGGATTGAACTTCAGTCGGTTTCCACCCAGACTGGGGAACACGGCCATGGAAATGCCCCAGTGCTAGAAAGCAGGCTGCCCTAACAGTGGAGACACTGGTGAGAGAAGGAGATTGCAGAGGAGTCTAATAATAAAGGTGGCTGCAGACAAGGCCCTTTGGGGGACTACAGAATATCCCCACTACCCACTGGATGGCTTGGTTTACACCTTTCCCGTCTCTGGGCTAAGGAAGAGACAGAATAGGCATGCATGGTCTATGTTTCTCAGAACACACACTCTAACAGGACAGGCACTTCTGAAATTGCAATACCACAAAATTGCTTTTATAAATCAGCTAAAATAAAGTTGGTGGGGATGCCAAGGAAGGCCTGGTCAGTTGTCAGCCTGGGAAACTTCCACGTAGTGAAGACACTGGAACTGAGTGTTATAGGATGAGTACAATTTTGCCAAGGGAAAACATGGAGTCGCTAGATTTTCACTGCGGTACCCACTTCTCCCTCCATGTCTTGCTGAAGGAGGGCAACCCTCCTTGTCATCTTGGGCAGGGAATTTAGGCAGACCTAGGAGCCTTAGAACTTCTCTGTACTTGATGAATCAGTGACCTCTGGCTTCATTAGCATATTTATAAGTTCCCTGAGTAAATGTTCCACTTCAGGCAGGTAACATTTTAGCAAGCTGTAAGGAATGGAGCAAGGAAAGTTGTAACAATGAATAATGAGTGGGTAAGGGTCAAGCTTGACCATCTGTTGATCATCCAAAAGAAAAGGTTTACTACACGTGCACCACACAGAGCACTAGGTACTGGGGCCCCACAGGGACATCATTTCTGCCATTGCCTCACAGGTGTGGTGTAGTCGAGGAGATGATGAAATACAGATAAGAAGAAGCAAGACAGACGTGTTCACTTCTTGATCCCTTCACTACTTGATGAGGAGCACAGTCAAATCTAAGATTCAAATCCCTCATCTGTAAAACGGGAATAATATATCACAATACCTGGCTTGAGAAAAGGGAAGCAAGGCACCTAATGCAAATCCTGTCAATAACAAGTAGCTGCTCAGGGCCAGCAGGTGGCAGGGTGGCTAGGGTGCTAGGACTCCCACATGGCAGACCACAGTTTAAGCTCCAGATCCAGCAGCTTGAGAATCACAACAGACATGAGTGTGTGCATGCCCCAAATCCCAAGAAGAGAATGGAGGAGAAGGGATTGTGGTGTGGCCACTCCCTGAAGGGTGATTCTCACTTTTCCTCTCTCTGTCTCTCTCGCTCTTTCTGTGTCTCCCTCTGGTGAGCACACATGCCCTATGGGAAAAAAATTAATAAACAAATAATAAGTAACTGCTCAATAAAGGGTTACTATTACTGTAGTTGATATGATAACAAGTATTAGGACCATCTATCTTAAATACAATGGAACAAAGAAGATAAAAGAAATGCAACTCATAAAAAAAAATTGAAAGTGTTTCAAACCCACTCCATGGTAACAAAAAAACCCACTAATTTAATATAAGACAAATATTTTGCTCAAAGTAACATACAGTCCATGTGAGTGCTGCAATGGAGGGAGAGTATTCTCATCTGTCCTGAGAGAGTATGGCACTAAAGAATGAGTTTTGGAAGGATGGGTAGGAATTCTGACAAAAGGTAGGGAGAGAGGACAATATGAACAAGCGTCTCTCCCTTCTCCTGTCAGTTCCCCAACCTCCCCCACACTCACAGGAATAAAAATAAAATTAATCCCCTTCTCTCATCCAAGCATTTTCTCTTCTGCCTGATGGCTCTGTAATCCCCGCTCAATCCTCCTCACTCTCATCCCAGCCTGGCTTGTCTGCTCACAGCAAAGCAGCTCTCCCGGGGAATGAATCTTCCCAGGTACGGAGGGGAGGGGAGGAAGAAATCTTAACTAGTAAGATATCTTATCGGTAAAGACGTGGATGGATTCTCAATGAAAGGGCAAGCTGATGCATTAACATTTCTTTATGATCCAAAGCATCAGCACACAGTAGGGGCTCAGTCAATATTTACTGAATGAATTAAGTGTTAAAGAGAGGTTCAGCTCCATATTTCTGATAATATATAAGGTGGTCAGAAAAGTCATGATGCATTTTTGCATAGAAAAACACATCATGACTTTTCCAACAACCTAATAATATTTTAATATTATCCTGAGGAATTCTGACCTCATAGAGATCCTGGAACTTCCAGTAGGAAAGGAGGCCAAGGATAACTTTAGAATGCAGCAAAACACATGCTAGAACAAAGTAAAAACAATAAAGATCATACGAAATGCAGAGGGCAGCAGCCAAGATATGCTGGTGTGCGCTACCCACCCACGACGCTGATCAGAGACTTCTTTTTCTTGAATGTTTGCCACAGAGCGCATGTCACCAGAGACAGACAAAGAGAGGGAAGGTAAGAAATCACCCTCCCAGGGAGGATGGTCACACTGCCATTCCTTCTTCTCTAGTCTCCTCTCAGGACTGGGCATGTGCACACACATTCTTGGCATAATTTTCACACTGCAGACTTCAGGACTCGAACTGCAGATAGGCCATGTGGGATCCAGTGCCATAACCACCATGCCACCTTCTGGCACCTGGATTAGGGTTTTATGATCGACAGTATCCCGCTGGGCATGATCTTAGGCAGAATTACGCAAGGTCCTGGCCTTAAAGAGTGAACACCGGACCTTTAGAGCTTAGTGGCTGAATTCATTGGTGTGTCCCAGGTGCTGGCTCTGGAGGCGTCAGTACACCCACGTCATTTCTGGACCTTCGTAGATCAGTCTCCAAGGGGATGCAAAGTCCTTGACCCCTGTGCCATACCTCACTGGCTTCTCCACGAGCATCACTCTACCTCTGTGGGGTTTCTGATGTTTGTTTGTTTTGTTTTCATGAAATACATTTCTTTGTTTTCCTTCTGCAACTATGTACTCCTTATCTCTCTTGAAAGATTTTTTTTTCTTTTTTTTGCTGTGGGTGCACGTGCTCACCAAAGAGACAGCAAGAAAGAAATCACTCCCCCAGGGGGATGGCCTTCTCCTCCATTCTCCTCTGGGATCTTGGGCATGCACACACATGCGCCCGGTGTGAATTTGAAGTGACCAGGTCCAGGACTCAAACCATCATCCACTAGGTGGTAGTCCAGTGATGTAACCATTATGCCATCTGCTGGTCCCACCATGTACTCTAAAAGACCTGAACTCTCATATAATTCTGCCTCATGCTTGGAACATACAGGTCAGAAAACCTGACTGGTGTTTAGCCAATACCATATATGCATGTATGCCTCGCACATGTTGTATGTTTTATGATGGTTTATACATGAAGCACTCACCAATGCAGGAATTACTGAAAAATATCTAGGATCCTCACTTAAGAGACTACAGACATCTGAAGAGATGAGATTAGACTTGAAGAGGGATCTGAGCTCAAGCATTACTTTACCTGGGAATCCCACCACCCCCATACCTATCTCCCAGAGGCCAGCCCACAGGATCTTCCTGTGGCTGCTTCTATCAGAAAAATGGGGGACCAGCAGTTGGCATAATGGCTATGTCGCTGGACTCATGTGTAGTCAACCACGGTGGCTTAAACTCACGCCAGATGTGTGTGCGTGCATGACCTAGATCCCAAGAAGAGAAGGGAGGAGAAGGGATTGTGGTATGGCCATCCCCCCTGAGGGGTGATTTCTCACTTTCTGTCTCTCTGTCTCTCTCTGTCCTTCTGGTGAGTACATGCGCCCTGTAGCAAAAACCTCTCCAAAAAAAAAAGCATCACGAGATCTATTTGCTATGTGTCTCTACCTGACTGAATTTCCTAAGGGCCAGGAATATGTGCTAATCACCACTATACCCCAGCACCAACTGCAGGGTCTGGTACACAGTAGGGACACAATAAATGTTTACTGAATAAAAAGAAAGCTAGGCAAAAGGTCCCTGAACCAGGAATTGTGCAGATTCAGTGGATTCAAAGTTCACTTGTGAGAAATCAGGGAGAACCACCTTCTGAGATAGGCTGGGTGTAGGCAGCACATTCCTGTACATTCCTGGCAAGCCTGTCCTAAGTCACTGAAGACTCAGGAGCCAACCTGGAGCAGCCATGCAAGAGACAAAGGTGAGCCAGGTCTTGAAACTATGGCCTCAGGAAGGTAAGCCCTTTGTGTGGACCATGCTTCTGGTGGGCCAAGTTCGGAGAACTCACATTTACTGCAGTGGGTGACTGTCAGGGATGATCTCATTCACCTTCACGAAGGCCCTATGAGAAAGGATGATGGTCCATCCAGTTTACAGGTGCAACTCTGAGGCCTCAGTCCTCAGGGACCCCAGAGTCTTAGGATGGGCTCACAATGATGCTTAAAGACAGGTTCGCAAAGCAGTGAGGAGGGTTTAGGATAGGCTCAGAAACAATGACGTATTTTATAGAACCACACATTCCAAACGCCTTAAATCTCCTAGTTTACCTCTCCTTCAGAGAGATACACGAATTCCTCTATCATGAACATCCCAACAAGCTTCTTGCCTCCCTCCCATGCCAGAGGGTTCACTACCTTTCCAGTCAACCTACCTCATCCTTGGGCCACTCTGACTACTGAAAATACTTTCTTACAAATTCCTGATTTCTGCTACTGACCCCACATATTTTCCTTATATCTACATGGAGCAAGGCTAACCTTGTGCACGTGACAGCTCCACAGCGATGTGGAGGCAGTTATCACCTCTCCCCCGGGGGTTTAGAAAGATCGCTGCAAAAGGAGATTGCACAGGCTGGTCATGTGAAATTTCTTTCATGCTGGTTAACGAATGCTTTTCCTTGATAAGAGGAATTAGAAGATGTCATAGCTTTGCAGTGAGGTCAATCCCAAGATGGGGAAGCAGGGAGGGTGGCGATGGCTGGGGAGGTGAATTAGAGACCCAAATCCACACAAACCTGAACAACCATCTTCATGGAAAACGATAATGCAGCAGGGGCTTCTTAACTAGTAAGATACCTTACCAAGAAAGAAGGATAGAATCTCAATGAAAACCATGCTGATAGCTAACTATTGGTTCACCAAACTCCCGGTTTTACAAAGACGGGATCAAGAAACAGAGGCAAAGCAGCGCAAAGGACCACCACTCTTACGAGGCAGGACCATAACTAAAACCTTGAGCCTGCAACCCAGTTCTCTTCGCACTACACCACCAGGCATCTCCCTGCTCCAGAAAGCTACAGCAGCCACTCGTGACCTCAGAACATGCGCGTAATAACAGCACCAGCTACAGGCTCACATTCACGTTTCCAAGGGGTAAAGGGAAGAAATGTATCAGCTCCGTTTTACAGAGGATGACCATGAGGCGCAGAGTGGCAAAAAGACTTCTCAGGTTCTCTGGCAAATTGGATTTATTCTTGGAACTCAAAGCTCAGTTAAGACTCTGCTCCTTCATTGACGATGAGCTATTGAAAGAGACTATGTAGTATCTTTCCCTCAAAACAGATTTCCTAACTCAAGGAAGGGACGGCCCCTGTCCGCTGCGCTGTTTTGCACTGTTTTCTAACCGTTTTATAAGCTGGATGTGCTGATAAAGAACAATCTTCAAAACCAAGTTCTTCTTTCCTTCCTGCCTCCCCAGCCAGCATACTTCAAGGAACAGTGACAGACTCCTGGTTCCTGGTGGTGCCCTGACCGGCTCTGTGACCTGGGGCATCCCTCCTACACAGACCAAGCTCCAATTTTCCCATCTTTAAAAACAGGGGCAATAAATGGCCCTTTGGCAACCAGGATGCGGTAGACTCAGATGACAAAGAGTAAGTGTGGAGACGAGAGGCCCACAGTTAGCAGCTGGTCCTTTGCTTTTTTCATAGTTCCAGCTGCCTTGCCACCTTCCCTACTGCCCAGAGCCGGTGAAAGGGCCATGAAGGTCTCCCCCAAGCAAGGGAGAGGAAAGAGAAACAATTGTGACACCCTTCCAATAGCCCTCAACACTTGTATTTTCCAAACAGCACTGAACAGTCATTAGCACAATATCTATTATTTGTGTTTGAGTCCTGTGCCACACACCACGTAAAGGGTTTTTCTACATGCTCTGCTGCTTTTAGTCCTCACAACTACTCATTTTACAGATGACAAAACCTAGTCTTAGAGTTTAAGGGACAGCCAGTCGGCAGTGAAGCCAGGAAGCACTCCAATCCTAACCCAGTCAGGTGCATCTCAAAACTGCAATGTGCTCATGAATCAACTGAAGCAGAGTAACAGATTCTGCGTCTGTAGGTCCAGACTGGGGCCTAAACTGCCACACTTCTAACAAGCTCCCTAATAGTACACCCTGAGATGTTTTTAAAGGCGAGATTCTAAATTCCATTAAAGTAGAGCCTGTGTCACGGAATCCCCAAGGCTTAGCACTGGACATGCTCCAAATACTGTCAATAACCACTTACTGAATGAGTCAATGAATATCTGGCTCAAAAGCCCATGCTTTAACACTTCTCAATATCCAAGTGCCATTAGGTTCATTCCATCCTCAGCTCCCTAAGGTGTGATCGCTACCATTTGCCAGACCAGGAAACAAGCTGAAAAGTGTTAAGTGGCCTAAGGTTTTACAGGCTTTGCACAGCAGGGGGTGGTCTGCCTTCAGACCCTTTGCCCGGAGCACACCAGTCCCAAGGGATGTGAGGGGAATGATTCCAGGCCAAGGGGTGGGGTGGTGAGGACCCACCCCAGCATGTGGCTGAAGAGGTCACCAGGGTGCTCTGCGCTGGTCCCCGGGGGTAAAGGCAGCAGGCCGGTGCTCCCCAAGAGGGAAACAAGACGGAAGGAGAAGGCTGGTTCTGGGCTTAATGCCAGGCAGCAGCGGGCAGATGGTGAGGTGGCCCCTAAGCTCACGGGAAGCCCCACTGGGCTCAAGCACCCCCTGCGGGTCCCAGCTCTGGACAGACGCTGTCCAGCTTAGGAAGTGGGAAGGTTAGAGGCGTTCGGGGAAATCGCTGCCTAGCGATGAATCACCCAGCACATGACCCCGCCAGGGAGGGGAGGGTGAGGAACCGGCTCAGGATGCGGCGGGGGCTTGGAGAGGTCAGGCCTCGAGCCCAGCCCGCTTCGGCCATGATCTGGGGGGTGAAAAGAAGCCCCTCTCTCACGCAGTTCCACCTCCAGGCAGCCCCATGCAATCCCCGCCGTCAGGGTTCCCGGGGGCGACCGGACTCACGGCCTTGAGCTGCTCCAGCCGGTCCTTCATCCTGGTGCCCAGGCGCCCCGAGGCAGGTAGCGCGTCCCAGGTGAGAGCGTCCCAGGTGAGGGGCCGGAAGTGGCGGCTGGGCCTGGCCGGGGCGACAG
>NW_006159688.1:1055085-1073311 GCF_000334495.1 Tupaia belangeri chinensis | reverse complement strand
CTCCGGCCCCAGCCGGCGCCGCGAGCTCCAAATCCGGCTCCCGGGCCGGCGCCGGCGCGCAGCGCTCAGCCTCCCGCGGGCCCGCCCCTTACCTGGCCGCGCCCCGCGCTCCTCCTTAAAGGGCCCGCGCGCGGCCGCGCTCTGGCAATCCTGGCGGCTCTGACTGCACGTTCCCTAACTGGAGAGGTCCAGATCGAGGCTCCGGCGCTGACACAGCCCGCCGCAGGGCTAAGGAAGAGTTAGGTGGGGTTCTGGCCTTTTCCACTGACAGCCCCTTACTATCTGTGCCAGGCTCCGTACTAGGATCTGGCCCTCAATAAATTCACTAGGCGGGGACACCCTCCCTGAAACGCATGGATAACTCCAAGACAATGTGATGTGTGCTATATCAGGTGGGAGGAAATATTCTAAGAATTTTAGGAGATATTCCGCCTGAAGTAAGGGCATTCCAAATAACGGAACCTGCGCGGTCTGGGGGACGGCTTTTGCGACTGGTGGTGAAATGGGAGTGTTCCCAGAGGAAACACCTAAAGATGAGGCAGGATGGGCCAGACTGGGGCGAGGAACTTGAACACTACAACATGCTGTTGGCGATCGAAACCCCTTCGGCAGATGGAAGCGGCTCCGCGTTGGAGTCTAGTCACCTGCCACTAACAGTTCGTGTGACTCGGGAAAGCTGTTTGTCAAAAGGGTGCTATTTCCAAGTTTATAGCTCGGAAATAATGCCTAAGATCGGGGTTCGCGGAGAGGCCTGCGTGAGAGACGAGGGATTGAACCCTAGCCTGCAGCTCCGGGCTGTGAAACAGCGAAGCGCGCGTTGGCAACTTTAAACCCGGTGATGTAACCTTTCCCAGGTTCGGAAAGGTAGGTTCTTCTCCCTGCCCCTCCCTCTTTTCCTTATCTCCTCCCCCACCCCTTCCTCTTTCCTATTTGTCTTCTTAGGAACAAATGACGTAATCGGCAAAATAGAGCTCAATAAATGGAACTGACGAACCGAAGATTTTATTATCAAATTAGGGAGAAGAATCTGCTCTGTCCGTTCTAGTTAAAAGACTGTAAACAGTTTTCCTGATTCTCACAGGACTTGGCCCCCTTCTGCGACCTCAGTGGGCTCCATGCTGACTTCGACGGCTCGCACGAAGGTCGGCTGCGTGGAGCAGAACTCGCCCCGCAGTTCTCAGCGCTAATCCTCTCCGAGGCCCTGCGCGTCTTTGCCCTCTGCGCTCAGGGCTGGAGTGACTTGTTTTAGTGCCTGGAAGACTTCGCGCCCCCTGGTGGTCATACATGGGAAAGGAGAGTGAATCAGAAATAACCAGCCCACCTCTCTGGCTTAAGGAATTTTTGATGGTGGGATAGCTAAGTCCCCTTGCTTCAGGAGAACGAAGTCTCGTGGGGGAAAAAGAGATGTGGATAAACTTGCATTAGAAGTCTGAAAAGGATCGGGAACCAGCAGTTAGCGTAATGGCTATGTCGCTGGACTCCCACGTAGTCGACCGCGGTTCGCGTCCCAAACCGGGTGGCTTAAAACTCACGCCGGGCGCGTGTGCGTGCGTGCCCAAGATCCCGAGAGGAGAATGGAGGAGAAGGGATTGCGGCGTGACCATCCCCCCTGGGGGGTGATTTCTCGCTTTCTGTCTCTAATGTCTCTCTTTGTCTGGCGAGCGCACGCGCCCTATAGCGAAAACCTCTCCAAAAAAAAAAAGTCTGAAAAGGACCATGGGAGTAGAGAGTAATTCTTTCTATGGTATAAATCAAGCGACAGCCTGTCAGCCTCCACCTGAACCTATCCAGGGGCTCCTGTTAACGGATAATTGTTGGGGGAACCAGCAGTTAGCGTAATGGCTATGTCGCTGGACTCCCACGTAGTCGACCTTGGTTCACACCCTGAACCCGGTGGCGAGGGCACGCGCCCTATAGGAAAAACTTCTCAAAAAAAAAAAAAAAAAAAAAAAAGATAATTGTTGGGACCAGCAGTTAGCATAATAAGTATGTCGCTGGACTCCCATGTAGTCAACCCTGGTTCGAGTTCTGAACCCTGTGGTTTAAACTCACTCCAGGCGCATGTGCCTGCTTGCCCAAGGTCCCTGGAAAAGGGAGGAGGTGATTTCTCACTTTCTGTCTCTCTGTCTTTCTGGCAAATGTATATGCCCCATTGCAAAATCCTCTTCAAAACAAAAGAAAAATAAAAGATAATTGTTGGGTTTAGCTTTTTTAAAAGTTTTATCTCTTCTTTCCATAAGTGATAAAGAAAGAGAAGGAGAGAGAGGTCCTCAACAGGGTCTGGATGCTGCAATCCACTCCCAGCTTCAGCTGCCCTTGCTCAGGGGCATGGACGTGCCTGCCTCATGTGCTCAGGGGGTTTCCAAATGTGAACCTGGAACCTTCCTATGTGGGCAACATTAATGAGCATTGTGTTACTGCTGGCCTCTCACAATAATTTTAAAAAGAATAAAATCAAGACTCATACAAACGTAAAATGAGCATATACAAGATTTTAATATAATTCATTCATTAATGAACCAGTATGAGGTTAAACCTGTCCAGAGGAGAACTCAAACAGCAGACACCTATACAGGCAGTCAGGAATGCTAAAAATGACTATGTTAATAAATGTAAAACTGGCCTTAGGGGTGGTGGGAAGTTAACTGCACTTCTTCCAAAGAAAATTCATTTGTATCTCTATGATCAAAAATGATTTGCATTACTATCAATTTTCTCCAATTTAGAGAGTTAGAAAACAGCTACAAGAGCATTGTTCTAGTCCATTCCATTGCTAATAGCAGAAATAGCACACTACTGATAATTTATGAAAACAGAGGTTTATTTAGCTCACGGTTTAGAGATGCAAGGTGAAGGGTCACATCAGCGGCATTACTGCAGGGCATAGAGCAGGGAGCACACGCTGCAGTGTGTCTCTGTTCACATGTCTACCTCATTCTGTGTCCTTATAAACTCACCAGAATTCAACCATGGGGCCCCATCCTGATGACTAATCACTTCCAAAAGCCTCTCCTGTCTTTTTTTTTAATTGCCAGAGGGTGCATGCATTTGCCAATGAAAGACAGAAAGAGGGAGAGCAAGAAAGAACCCCTCATTGGGATGGGGGGGGTCACACCATAATCCCTTCTCCTCCATTACTTCATCCTGCAGAACTTTAGGGCATTTGCACACACCTACCAGGTGTGTTTTTTGAGCCACCAGGTACAGGATTGGACAGTGATAGGCCATGTGGGGTTTGACTCCCTTAACCACTAAGCTATGGGGTCTGCCCCAAAGGGCCTACATTCAACAGTACAATTGGATTAAGTTTCTTCCTTGTATCTTCATAATACAATGACGTTTCAACACATGAACTTCGGAGAGGGGAGCATATTTACACAATAGTAACCACAAAAGGCACAGATCACTATAAAATCAGATAATCCAGAAACATGCATTAACCAAGGCCTACCATGCCATAGAAGATCCGATATATCTCTCCACCTACCTATCTCTCCCTGTATCTCTTTGCCATTTAATTTCGTCATGTGTTCCAGACACTCCCACAGTAGTACCTTCCATGGTTGAACTGTTCCAATTGCATTAAAAGACTTCTTTGTTCCAAGAACAAAAATTTCTCTCCCTATGACTTCTATCATTATTTCTTGTTCCTTGCCTTTGTCCAGAGAGTTGAGTAATGTAATCTCTTTCATAAAGTGGACTTTCCATAGAGCCGTAGAACAACTGCTGTACACATCGCCAGGAGAGCTGAGTCATAGACGCATCTCTACCACAAAGAAAGCTGTCACTTGACATCACACAATCTTTTTCTCTTCTGTCCAATAAGGGGATTGATCAAAATAGCTGATTCCCAGACTTTTCAAGGTCAAAAAGATGATCTATTCATCATTTTCATTCATTGATCTGTTGTTTTGAAAGATTTCAAATCCCTAACAAGTACATTTACTAAATAATAATAATAAAAATGATAAAAAAAAATAATAAAAATGGTTTCCTAGGACAGGATGTTTCCATGAAGAAGGAAAAAAATGATATTTTGTTAGCCTTATGCCCATAGCAAAAATGTCTACATGATTTGCCTTACATTTTTTAAACATTGGAAACAGCATAAACCGGTCTCTTTGACTGCAATTGGAACCCAAGAGGAGACACATCAGCACAATTCTCTCATCAAGCCATTCTACTCAAAGGTAGTTATTATAGACTCCGAGCCTTCTTTGAAATTCCTATTCGGTGTTAACTAAGTTGTCAATTTTATGTTAATATTTGCTCTTCCCCAACAGGCAGAAATATGGATTACATCTGCCAGTCATGTACAAAAAAAACTTAAAAATGTCAGCTATCTGCAGGATAAGGGACCTGGGAGAAGGGAGTCCACGGGTTGGTTAGAAGACTCCATCATCTATCCAAGTGGACTATGGGGTCTCCAAGTAGAGCCTGGAGGCTCTAGGATCAGTAGGAGCCCCTTCTTTCTGCACATTTTCTTTATTTTTCTGCCTCATGATGGCACTTGATTTCCCACCCTGTAAATGCACCTGCTCCCCTATTAAATAAGAATAGTCAAAAAATAAAATAAAACAATCACACTCAGGAATTATTCAAGTGTTTGCATTTTGGTTTTAAAAATCAGCCAATGCTTAATTGTGGCTTTACAAACAAAGCAGAGATCAAATCTTGAGATCTGGAAGCTCCATTTTCCTCTATCCTCACTCTAAGTCTCTTTCTTTCCCACTGGTGTAAAAAAGGGTGGCATCACTCCACCCCACCTGACCTCTAGGCCTGCTGTGGAAGAGGTGAGACCGCTTTCTGGCTGGTATACCTAGTGTCTCCAGGTAGTGGTGTTTAGTAGAAAGAGTTAAAGGGGGGGGGGAGGGTAGAGAACTGAAGAGGAAGATTCTTTCCCCCACAGCAACTCTTTCTTACAGCAAAGAGGACAGAGAATAACCAGAATATGAAATAAACTTCCATTCTCCCCTTTATAGTTTGTGTTAGCTACCTATCATTACCTAATAATTTGTCCTAAAATCTAGCAGCTTGAAACAACAAACATTTATTAGCTCACAGTTTCCATAACACAGGACTCTATCTGCAGCTTAGCTGGATGACTCTGTCTCAGGGTCTCTCAATGAAGAGACTTGACTACAGTCAAGCTGTCCATCTGGGCTGCAGTGTCATCTCAAGGCTCAACTGAGGAAGGATCTTCTTCTCAGACAGTTCATGGGGTCGTTGACAGGTTTCAGTTCCTCAAGCGCCACTGTACTGGATGCTGCCCTTAGTTCCTTGCCATGTGGGCCTCTCCACAGGGCAGCTCACAACATGGTAGCTGGATTCCATCAGAGCAAGAGAGGAGAGAGAGAGGAATAAAGTAAGAGATGAGTGGAAGCTGAAGGGCTTTTTGTAACCCAGTCTCAGGTGTGACACCCCATCATTTTTGCTATGTTCTATTATTAGAAGTAAATCACTGGGACCAACAGATGGCAAAATGGTTACATCACTGGATCTGTCCAATAAGGGGATTGATCAAAATAGCTGATTCCCAGACTTTTCAAGGTCAAAAAGATGATCTATTCATCATTTTCATTCATTGATCTGTTGTTTTGAAAGATTTCAAATCCCTAACAAGTACATTTACTAAATAATAATAATAAAAATGATAAAAAAAAATAATAAAAATGGTTTCCTAGGACAGGATGTTTCCATGAAGAAGGAAAAAAATGATATTTTGTTAGCCTTATGCCCATAGCAAAAATGTCTACATGATTTGCCTTACATTTTTTAAACATTGGAAACAGCATAAACCGGTCTCTTTGACTGCAATTGGAACCCAAGAGGAGACACATCAGCACAATTCTCTCATCAAGCCATTCTACTCAAAGGTAGTTATTATAGACTCCGAGCCTTCTTTGAAATTCCTATTCGGTGTTAACTAAGTTGTCAATTTTATGTTAATATTTGCTCTTCCCCAACAGGCAGAAATATGGATTACATCTGCCAGTCATGTACAAAAAAAACTTAAAAATGTCAGCTATCTGCAGGATAAGGGACCTGGGAGAAGGGAGTCCACGGGTTGGTTAGAAGACTCCATCATCTATCCAAGTGGACTATGGGGTCTCCAAGTAGAGCCTGGAGGCTCTAGGATCAGTAGGAGCCCCTTCTTTCTGCACATTTTCTTTATTTTTCTGCCTCATGATGGCACTTGATTTCCCACCCTGTAAATGCACCTGCTCCCCTATTAAATAAGAATAGTCAAAAAATAAAATAAAACAATCACACTCAGGAATTATTCAAGTGTTTGCATTTTGGTTTTAAAAATCAGCCAATGCTTAATTGTGGCTTTACAAACAAAGCAGAGATCAAATCTTGAGATCTGGAAGCTCCATTTTCCTCTATCCTCACTCTAAGTCTCTTTCTTTCCCACTGGTGTAAAAAAGGGTGGCATCACTCCACCCCACCTGACCTCTAGGCCTGCTGTGGAAGAGGTGAGACCGCTTTCTGGCTGGTATACCTAGTGTCTCCAGGTAGTGGTGTTTAGTAGAAAGAGTTAAAGGGGGGGGGGAGGGTAGAGAACTGAAGAGGAAGATTCTTTCCCCCACAGCAACTCTTTCTTACAGCAAAGAGGACAGAGAATAACCAGAATATGAAATAAACTTCCATTCTCCCCTTTATAGTTTGTGTTAGCTACCTATCATTACCTAATAATTTGTCCTAAAATCTAGCAGCTTGAAACAACAAACATTTATTAGCTCACAGTTTCCATAACACAGGACTCTATCTGCAGCTTAGCTGGATGACTCTGTCTCAGGGTCTCTCAATGAAGAGACTTGACTACAGTCAAGCTGTCCATCTGGGCTGCAGTGTCATCTCAAGGCTCAACTGAGGAAGGATCTTCTTCTCAGACAGTTCATGGGGTCGTTGACAGGTTTCAGTTCCTCAAGCGCCACTGTACTGGATGCTGCCCTTAGTTCCTTGCCATGTGGGCCTCTCCACAGGGCAGCTCACAACATGGTAGCTGGATTCCATCAGAGCAAGAGAGGAGAGAGAGAGGAATAAAGTAAGAGATGAGTGGAAGCTGAAGGGCTTTTTGTAACCCAGTCTCAGGTGTGACACCCCATCATTTTTGCTATGTTCTATTATTAGAAGTAAATCACTGGGACCAACAGATGGCAAAATGGTTACATCACTGGACACCCACGTAGTCAATCACAATTCAAGTCCTGGACCCAGCAGCTTAAAACTCACACCAGGTGCATGTTGGGTGTATGCCTAAAATCCTGAGAAGAGACTGGAGGAGAAGGGATTGTAGCATGACCATCTCCCCTGGGGAGTGATTTCTCACTTTCTGTCCCTCTGTCTCTCTCTGTCTCTCCAGTGAGCACATGCATCCTATAGCAAAAATCTCTCTTAAAAAAAAAAATCACTAGTTTCAGCCCTCGAAGCAAGGGGATTATAGGAGGACAGGAAAACAAGCAGCCAATTCAGTGACTGCCTAGAACACAGTTCAGATCCCAAAATAATGCGATTTCACCTTCCTAGTGCTTTCTTTCCCCACATGTCCACCCTGGACAACTCCAACCCACTCTCCAGGCCTCAGAGTGGATGCTTAGAAGGAAATACCTTACCCTCCAGAATGCAATCAGCATCCTTTGAATGTGCCTCTTTGACACCCTAGACGTCTCCATCAGAGCCCTGCCATACTACACAATTACCTAGCCACTTGTCTGCCTCCTGCACCTTCTGTAAGCTCTGTGAGGGGCAGCAGCCTCTTCTCTTCACAGCTGTGGATCCTGACCTGATCATAAAATCGCAATGTACCAGGTACACAGTAAATGTTTACTATGGCTCTGTTTTGTCTTTCTTCTGATTAAAATCTACCAGTGGCTTCTTAATACAAAGAATAGGGAGTCCAGACTCTTCACAGAAAGGCATTTAAGGTCTTGCCAAATCTGGCCCCAGGCTTACATATTTCACTCCCTGAGACACAGTCCGCCATCAGCTTCTCCAAACAACACCTCTTCTCTGAGCCTGACTCACTCTTTTATTTCCCACCTCCCTCTGCCTATGTTCTTTTTAAGGTCATATAAGGCAAATTCCCATTTCTCCTTCAAGAATAAAGCCTTCCCCAGTTCCCCCAAGTGGTCTCCAGATTGGTTTCTCAGTACCTCTGCCAATAATATTTATTCAATCTCTCTCTTGGTCTCTCTCTCTCTCTATTAGAAAGAGGGTCTTACTATGTTATAATCCTTTTGCAATAACCTCTTGAGCAGCTGGGGCTACAGACCTGCTCCATCCACCTGGCCTCTAGGGTGGCCAAGGAACTGGACCTGAGTCTTCTATGTGACCTCCGCCTACCAAGTACATGTCTATGAAAGCACCCTCCTGCAGCTGGGCCCACACCTCCTTTTAAAGCACACCCTATGTTACGTTGTCTTGTATGTAGCAACTTACAAAACTACATCCTTGGCTAGACCGTGAACTGAGTTTCATTCATCTTCCATGGCTAACATGAAGTAAGTGTGCTGCAAATATCTGGAGAATAAATAAAATACCAGTAGGCTACTAACACACACACATACACACACACACACACACACACACACATACACACACACACACATCCTTTGGAGATGCTTCTTTTCTCCTCCAAAGAAGGATAGAATATCTTTCCTGGATCCTGGCTCTTAAAATGAAATGCAATTGGGACCAGCAGATGGCATAATGATTATGTCACCGGACTCCCACGTAGTTGACCACAGTTCGAGTCCTGGACATGGTGGCTTAAACTTCACACCTGGTGCATGTGTGTGCATGCCCAAGATCCCAAGAGAATGGAGAAGGGATTGTGGCATGGTCATCCTCCCACCGGGGGGTGATTTCTCACTTTCTGTCTCTCTGTCTCTGTCTCTCTGACGAGCACACACACCCTATAGCAGAAATCTCTCTAAAAATAAAACTAAATGCAATGGTAACTCCATGGATAAACTTGGTGTCACTAAAGTAAGCACTTAAAGTAACTTGTTTTATTGATAAAGATGTCTATATCAGTGTTCAGATGTTTTCCTAACATTAATTCCCATATAACATATACCTAGGCTTCTGATTTAATAAGGTAAATTATTTGCACCACAATTTGCTTTGTATTTTGATACAAGTGCCTCGGTCCCTGGAGCCTGAACCATAGATTGCTCCTCTGAAGAGCTGGTAAGGGAAGTGGGAGAACTCAGTGGGAAGCAATCTGCAAAAAAAGCTGCTGTTGTGTATGAAGTGCAGAAGAAATGAGTGTTTATTACCTTTGAATGCAGGCCAGGAGCTGTGGGATAATGATGAATAAGTGCAAGTGAAAGGCAATTAGATAATTATGGTTTTAAACTTGAAGTAATTAATTTTTAAAACTTAGTCATCTACTGTGAGTACTTCTTTGGATGTTGGAGTAACTATATTGAATCTTTTATTGTGCTTTTACAGTTCGGTTTTGTTATCTCCCAATAACTCAAAGAGGGAGTTAGAGTAGATATTATTGTTCCCAGTTGGAGTGAAGTTAAGTATGGAAAAACATGGTCAATTTCCAAGCTCATAGAAGACGCTGACAGTGTACTGAGAGGTGGTGGTTGCATGCCTAGGCTGTGAAAACAAACAACCCAGATCAAATCTCAGTTCTACCATTATTAGGTATGTGACCTTGGGCAATTTATCTAACCTCTTTGTCCCGTAGTTTCCTTATCTCTAAGTAGAGGTAATAGACAGCCCTGTAGCATAGTGGTTAAGCGCTGTGTGTGTAGAGAACCAGATCCACATAACCGACCGCAGTTTGAATCCCGTACCAAAATCCTGATAGAGAAATGGAGAAAAGGGATAATAGTATGACCACATCCCAATAAGAGGTGCTTTCTATCTCCATCTCTTTCTCTCTCTCTGGAGAGCACACATGTCTTAGGGAAATTTTTTAAAAATTATAAGTAGAGAGAGCAATAATGACACACCTCATGAACTGTTTAAAAGTAAACAAGTTAATGGGACCAGTTAGCATAATGGCTATGTCGCTGGACTCCCACGTAGCCGACCGCAGTTCGAGGGCCGGGCCCGGTGGCTTAAAACTCACACCGGGCATGTGTGCATGCATGCCCAAGATCCCGAGAGGAGAGTGGAGGAGAAGGGATTGTGGTGTGGCCATCCCCTCTAGGGGGTGATTTCTCGCTTTCTGTCTCTGTCTCTCTGTCTTTCTGGCGAGTGCACGCGCCCTATAGCAAAAAACTCTCCAAAAAGAAAGTAAACTAGTTAATTCATGGAAATCATCAATTCCTTCATGAGATCACTTGGAGAGAAGACTACTAGGCCAGCAGGTGGTGTGAAGGTTAAGGCGCTGGATCCCACATGGCCATCTGCACAGTTCAAGTCCTGGATCTGGCAGCTTGAAAACCACTCCAGGCACATGTGCATGCATGACCGAAATCCTGAGAAGAGACTGGAGAAGAAAGGATTGTGGCATGGCTGTCACCTCTGGGGGGTAATTTCTCACTTTCTCTCTTTCTCAGTTGCTCTGTCTCTTTCTGGTGAGTGCACACATTCTATAGCAAAAACTAAAAATGTAAAGACTTCTAACTCATTGTAACTGCACTTCTTTTTTTTTAAGAATTATTTCCTTTATTTTATTTATCATTATTGTTTTTAATTTGACCAGAGTGAGACACAGAGAGAGAGAGAAAGCCACCAGGTCCAAGAGTTAAACTATGGTCAGCCATGTGGGAGTCCAGTGCCTTAACTACCATGCCACCAGCTGACCCCAGTACTTCTTTCCCAAAGAGCATGAAGAACTGAGAAATACCTGGACTATTTCAATCACTATTGAAGTCAATTTCTTGGTAGTCAAAATCAACATCAGCTACTGTGGCATTTCGTGTTTTGGTTTGTGTTACAGGGCATGTGGGCTCGCTAGAGAGATAAAGAGAGATAGAAAGGGAAAGTGAAAAATCACCCCCCGTGGGGATGGCCATGTTGCAATCCTTCTCCTCCATTATCCTCTTGGGATCTGGGGCATATACACACACACCCATGTGATTTTTTTCAAGCTGTCAGGTCTGGGACACAAGCCACGCAGTCAACCAGGGGATCCAGCACTTTAACCTCCACCCCACCTGCTGGCAGCATTTTTTCTTTCTTCTTTCTTTCTTTTTTGCGGGGGCGAATTTTTTTTTTTTTTTTTTTTTTTTTTTTTTTTTTTTTTTTTTTTTTAGAGAGAGAGTTTTGCTAAAGGGCACATGCACTCACCAGAGACACAGAGACAGAGAAACAGAAAATCATCCCCAATGGGAGAATGGCCACAATTCCTTCTCCTCCATTCTCCTCTCAGGATCTTGAGCACACACACACACATGCCCAGCATGAGTTTTAAGCCTCTGAATCCAGGACTTGTATGATAGTTGACTACGTGGGAGTCCAGCAACATAACCATTACATCAATGGCTGGTCCTCCAGTGCAGCGTGTTTCAAAGGAAGCTTAACAGAATAAAACATTTCAAAAGGTACTCAAAGGAAAAAGAATTTGGAAAAAAATGGTGAAATAAATCCCCCCCTCTTAGAGAGTCATGACAGTACATGTGCATGTAACAGGTGCTGAGTAAAGCTGTGGTAAACCACTAGAAGCATTTGGGTCAGCCCAATATTCTTCACACTTATTTTACCATCTAACACTTCACCCGAACACTGAATATCCAGAGGACTCGTACTGCACGGATAGCACTGACCTAGTAAAACATAGAAGCAGCAGTGTCGATGAATGAAGCAAAGAAGAGCCTTTTCAGTTCTCAGTTTTCAAAGGAGGAAGGCAAAAGTTTAGTTCCATATGTGAATTCTAGTCATGGTTTTACCTTTTAGGCCTGTAATACTTTTAAAAAAAAAAAAAAGTACATTTGGAGCATACTTTTATACTTTCCCAGATGAGGAAACAGAGACCCAAAGGGATGATTCCTTGTTCTTATGCCCTTCCAGTTTCTGCTTCGGAAATGCCCTCCTGGGACCAGTAGTTAGCGTAATGGCTATGCCGCTGGCCTCCCACGTAGTTGACTGCGGTTCGCGTCCCGGACCCAGTGGCTTAAAACTCACGCCGGGCGCATGTGCGTGTGTGCCCAAGATCCCGAGAGGAGAATGGAGGAGAAGGGATTGCGGCGTGGCCATCCCCCCTGGGGGGTGATTTCTCGCTTTCTGTCTCTCTGTCTTTCTCTGTCTGTCTGGCAAGCGCACACGCCCTATAACCAAAATACTCTCAAAAAAAAAAAAAAGCCTCCCCATAAAATTCGACTTGATTTCCTTCATTTTCCTTTATCTAAAATCTCAGTCTTCTATCACTTAGCCTTCCTGTAACTGTGACTTGAGTTCTTAAATCTCACTAGACTTTTATCTTCCTTCAGGGCAGGAGCTGCTGCTGACTTACCTTACCACTTCCCACTTCACCCAGCACAGATGGCTGCGTAATACATAGCAGAGTCTGGGGCTGGCAAGCAGCCTGGTGGTTAAGGTGTGGACTCCCACATGGCCAACCACGGTTCAAGTACCGGACCTGGTGGCTTGCTTCCTCACTTTCTCTCTCTCTCTCTCATCAAATTAAAATAAATAAATAAAGTTAAATAAACAACTCTTTAAAAAAATACATAGCAGGGAACCAGCAGTTAGCGTAACGGCTGGGCTGTGCCGGTATCCCACATAGTTGACCGCGGTTCGCATCCTTCACATAGTTGACCGCGGTTCGCATCCTGGACCCGGTGGCTTAAAACTCACGCCGGGCGCGTGTGCGTGCATGCCCAAGATCCCGAGAGGAGAGTGGAGCAGAAGGGACTGCGGCGTGACCATCCCCTATGGGGGGTGATTTCTCGCTTTCTGTCTCTATGTCTCTCTTTGTCTATCTGGCGAGCACACACGCCCTATAATGAAAATCTCTCCAAAAAAAAAAATACATAGCAGAGTTTAATAAATAATTGTTTACTGTCTTGTTGATTTTTGTTGCACTATTAAATCATTAAACGATCAGTGGATAGAGAAATGAATGTGTATCTTACATCTGCAAAAAGACGGTAAAACATCCATGTTCTGACATCATTGCCCTGAGACAAATAACCGTCACAAAAATGACTGTCATCCTGATCAGTCGCACTCCGGGTCCTTTCACCTCTTCACTGTGCCCAGCCCGTTTTTGTCATCATGGAATTAACTTTGCTCTTTGTGAATCCAAATTTAAGCCAACACTATCCCTCTCCCATCTAGAGAGGCTTAATGAACAAAGCAATTTTTCCATATTATGCATACTTAGCTATGGATGGACAGAAGGGGGGGATAAGAGACATATACATGAGAGTGGAGGGAGGGAGAAAGTGTGAGAGAGAGAGAGAAGGAAGAGGAGAAGGAGAAATGAGGAAGAAAAAGGGATGAGGACAATATTTTAGAGGCAGAATAATATAGACTTAAAGATTGACAGGAAGACAGATTAGCCCAGGTGCAAAGATAAGAAAAAAGGTAAGAAAAAAGAAACTCCAGAAATTTCAGCTTCAGTGCTTTCCCCAGCACCTTTTCCTGGTAGAGAATTTAGAGTGAAAGAGAGAATTTTAAGAAACATAAACTAAGTATTTATACCATGAGAATCATGAGAGAGTGGTTGGGGTGGTCGAAGTTCTATTTGCATCTTATTCTTACATCTGGGCTCTACTCCTGCCCAGACATGCAATGTTTTGGCCTGCTGGAAACCTGAGAACTACAGCTAGAGATAAATACAGGTAGAGAGAACTACAGCTAGAGATAAATACAGGCTGGTGATAACCACACTCACCACTATCTCACCCTTTAAAGGGCACAAAGTATTTTCACTAAATGTATCTTTTTTCTTCCTTGTGTGTTTGTGTGTGTGTGTGTGTGTGTGTGTGTGTGTGTGTGCTACATGGTACATGCACTCGTCTGAGAGAGACAGAGAAAGAGGGAGGAAGTGAGAAAACACCCTCTAAGGCAGATGGCCATGCCACAATTCCTTCTGCTCCATTCTCTCTCAGGACTTTGGGCATGCACACACGCCTGGCCTGTTTCTCAAACCACCAGGTCCGGGACTTGAAGCCTGCGGTCAGCCATGTGGGATGTAGCTGCCTTAACCCTCCATGCCACTGGGTGGCCCTTTAGTGTATTTTTCAATCCTCCTAAGAACTCCAAAGTCAGGGTCCTGTGGGTCTTTAAATCACAATTTCAGAGGATGAGGAACATGAGGTTGAGAAGAGAAAAAATGACTTTTCAAAAATAACGTAACTGGGAAGAAGGAATGCTATAAAAATAATGGACGGTTATCCCCCTTCCCCAAATGTCTGGGGCCACGTGTCTGTACTCAACGATGCTGCAAAGGATCACTCAGGGCCCTTGCTGAGTTTCCAGCAGCAGGAACTTTTTTTTTTTTTCTTTTTGGAGAGGTTTTTCACTATAGGGCGTGTGCGCTCGCTGGACAGACAGAGAGAGACAGAGAGATAGAAAGCGAGAAATCACCCCCCAGGGGTGATAGCCATGCCACAATCCCTTCTCCTCCATTCTCCTCTCGGGATCTTGGGCACTCACGCACACGCACCCGGCGTGAGTTTTAAGCCACCGGGTCCGAGACGCGAACCATGGTTGACTACGTGGGAGTCCAGCGACAAAGCCATTACGCTAACTGCTGGTCCCCCAGCAGCAGGAACTTTATCATTGCTCTCTTCAAAGCATCCTTGAGCTCTCTGTTCCTCATGCTGTAGATCAAGGGGTTCAGTACAGGGGTGATGAAGGTGTAAACCACAGATACTACCTGCCCCCTCTCGGGAGAGTAGCTAGAGCTGGGGCACAAGTAGATGAGGCTTCCACATCCGTACTGCAGGAGGACCACAGTCAGGTGGGAGGAGCAGGTGGAGAATGCCTTGCGCCTGCCTCCTGCTGAGCGGATCTTCAGGATGGCAGCCACAATGAAGACGTAGGAGACAGAGATGAGCAGGAAGGGGATGGTGAGGACAGTGATGCTGACCACAAAGAGAGTGGCCTCGTGGAGCTGGGTGTCTGCACAGGCCAGTCTCATGACAGGGAGGACATCGCAATAGAACATGCTGATTTCTTTGCTGCTGCAGAAAGGCAGTCGGAAGATGAGTACGGTCAGCTGCATGGCCAAGATGAACCCTAACAGCAGAGACCCCAGGGCCAGCTGGACACAAAGCCTCCAGTTCATGATAAGGGTATAACGCAAAGGGTGGCAGATGGCCACAAACCGGTCGTAGGCCATGACGGCCAGCAGGATGCAGTCAGCACTGCCAAGAAAGATGAAGAAGAACATCTGGGCACCACAGCCAGACAGGGAAATGAGGGTTCTCTCAGTGGCCAGGACACTGGCCAGAGTCAGAGGGGCGATGGTTGAAGAGTAGAAGACCTCCAAAGCTGCCAGGTTTGCCAGAAAGAAGTACAAGGGGGTGTGGAGACAACGGTAGAGCCAGATGACAATGACAATGGACACATTGCCGCTGATGCTGAACAGATACATAAGCAGGAAGCTCACGAAAATGAGCATTTGCACCTCTGGGACCTTGGAGAAGGGGCGGAAGTGGAAGTGAACTGTCCCGGTTTGGTTAGCATCCTCCATGTCGTCTGTGTATCAGACCTGGTAATAGCACAGATGCTGTCCCTGAGGACACGTAAAAATCAGGACCAGATGCTACAGATGGGTGAGCCATCCAGCTCCTGGCTTCACCCCTCCTTGATCTCAGCGCTAACTACCTTCACCTTCAGTCTGAATTCAGCAACAACTCCTATGTGGTAATCACTCTGAAATAGTTCATTGCTGATTTTTTTTTTTTTTACTGTGATAAAATATAAGAGGATTTCAAAAAGCTGTGAAACATAGAACTAAAGTACAAGTTATTTTTAATCTTCTTTTTTTTTATGCTAAAGAGTGTGTGAGAGAGAGAGAGAAAGATAGAGTACACTCCCACACCAATGTGGCCTGGTCATACTCCTCTAATTCCTTTTCTTTCGATTCTGTGTACACGCACTCAATTTTTTTTTTTTTTTAAGGATTTTTGCCATAGGGCATGTGCACTTGCTGGAGAATCAGAGACAGAGAGTGAGAGGGAAAGTGAGAAATTACCCTCCAGGGGGATGGCCATTCACAATCGCTTCTCCTACATTCTCCTCTCAGGATCTTGGGCATGCATGCACATGTGTTCAGCGTGAGTTTCAAGCCACCCAGAGCCAGTACTTCAACTGCCGTTGGCCATGTGTGATTCCAGGGTCTTAATCCCTATCCTTTCTCCTAGCCCCATGCACCCAGTATATTTTTCAAGTCACCAGCCAGGATTCAAACCCTGGTTGGTTGGCAATGTGAGATCCAGCTTCCTCTGCAAAGTGCATAAACACTGCACTACAGGACCAGCCCACAAATTTATTTTGATGCAAAAAAATTTGAAATTCATGAATTTGTTATATGCCTTTCCATGAAGATCTCACATATACAGAACATGATTTGTATCATTTTAACCATTTGTAAGTATAGAATTTGGCTGCATTAACTACATGCAACTTGTGTAACCATCACCCCATCTATACCAACAATTTTTATTATCACCCAAAAAAGCTCTATAATTATTAAACAATAACTTCATATTATCCCCTCCTCCCACCCTCTAGTCACCTCTGTTCTATTCTTTCTCTGTAAATTTGCCTAGTCTAGCTATCACACATAAGTAGAATTATACAATGTGTCCTTCAGTGTCTAGCCTATTTCCCTAATCATAATGCAAAGGCCCATCCATGTAGTAGCATATATAGAAATTATGTTTCTTTTTATTGTTTAATAATATTCCAATTTATGTATTTGCCCCTGTTAATATGTGTTCGCCTTTGAGTAACTCTAGTTTCCACCTTCTGGCTTTTATGAATGCTACTATGAACACTGGTATATGAATATCTGCTTGAGTCACCACTGAAATCTTACACCACAATATACCCTTCCCAGACCATAAACCCCTTTACTTCCTTGAGCTCATGCCTGGTGTCAAGAGCATAGCTTCAGGCCCAGCTGTAGTGGTACAAGTGGTACAGCTCCATTGTGCCATACTGGAGCAGCATAGAGAGGCCCCGGGCCAACCTTAACCTCCGAGATACACCCTGGGAGGCCGCTGTACCCTGGCTGACTGGCTGAAAGGCTGGAAAGCAGATGAGAAATGACAGTGTGGTGAGACCCATGTCGAAGGTGCCTGTCTACCTCCCTCCCTCTCTCTCTCTCTCTCTCCCTCTCTCTCTTCCTCTATTTCTCATGAAAGAAAGAAATAAACAAGCAACAACCACAAAAACAAGATTGAACTTGGTAGTGCAGATAGTAGTAAACTGAACTGCCACTGGAAGCATGAGGTTGACCGTGGTTCAGATCCCCAGGTAAGCTTGAAAACATGCAGGGCACATGCTCAAGATCCTGAGGAGTCAGATGGTTGAGGAAACAGGATCACGGAATACCATTTTGTTGAGGCTCCCTTTTTTTCTCTATCACAAGCACTTTTCCTCTCTCTCTCTCTCTCTCTCTCTCTTTCTGGGGAGTGCACATGCCCTATAGAAAAATCAAAAAATATTAATAATAATAAATAAAATTAATAGACAATTCTTTTTTAAATATAGCTTCTGGGGCCAGCAGGTGGCATAATGGTTGAGGTGTTGGACTCCCACACGGTGCACCGCAGTTTGAGTCCTGGACCTGGAAACTTACTTTCTCACTTTCCCTCTCTCTCTCTCTCTCTCTTTGCCTCTTTCTGGTGAACACACATGCCTGTAGCATATGTAATAATAACATAAAATTAAAAATAAATCATTCTTTTCTTATTTTATTTTTTAGAGATATTTTGCTATAGGGTTTGTGCACTCACCAGAGAGACAGAGAGACAGAAAGCAAGAAATCACCCCCTGAGGGGATGGCCACACCACAACCCCTTCTTCTCCATTCTCCTTTTGGGATTTTGGGCATGCATACACACACACCTGGCATGAGTTTCAAGCCTCCAGGTCCAGGGCTCAAACCGCGGTTGACTCCATAAGAGTCCAGCATCATAACCATTACACCACCTGCTGGTCACAAAACAAAGGGTACTAGTCAATCCAGTGGGAAAAGGAAAACCTCTTTAGCAAAAGATGCTGGAAAAACTGGGTATCCACCTGCAAAAAAAAAAAAAAAAAAAAAAAAAAAAATCTGAATCCCTATCTCTCA
>NW_006159688.1:1054628-1054897 GCF_000334495.1 Tupaia belangeri chinensis | reverse complement strand
CATCAGATTAAGAAGTTTCTGCACAGCAAAGGACACAGTAATTAGTGTGAATCCACAACCCTCGGAATGGGAGAATATTTCTGTAAGCTATGCCCCAGATAAGGGACTGATAACACGGAGAACTCAAGCTTACCCAGAAAAAAGTGATTAACCCAATTAAAAGATGGGAAAAGGAGCTGAATAAACAACTCTCTAAAGAAGACATACGAGCCTTTTGGCCGGAACTGCCATCTTCCAGTAATTAACCAAAATGACAAACACAAAGGGAA
>NW_006159688.1:1044782-1054201 GCF_000334495.1 Tupaia belangeri chinensis | reverse complement strand
CCCTATGAATTCATGGCATGATGGGTGTTAAAAATAAACTAATCTATGGTCTATTAAAAAAAAAAAAAAAAGAATAGCCAAAAAGCATATAAAAAAAAAATGCTCACTATCCCTCATCACAATGGAGATGCAGATCAAAACCACAATTAGATACCACCTAACTCTGGTCAGAATGGCAAAGTTAAAAATGCAAAAAATGATAAGTGCTGGAGGGAATGTGGTGAAAGAGGAACTCTCCTACATTGTTGGTGGGAATGTAAATTGATCCAGCCACTGCGGAGAACAATATGGAGGGTCTTCAAAAACCTATAAATAGAACTACCATTACAATCCAGCAATTCTAACCCTGGGTATCTATCCAAAGGATGGAAATATACTCAGTCAGAAAAACACTTGCATATCCATGTTTATGACAACATTATTCACAATTGCTAAAATGTCAAGCCAAATGACCAAGAACAGATTGGATTGAAAAAGTGTGGCACATACAAACGATGGAATACTACTCAGCCACAGAAAATGATGAGACCCTTGCATTTGCTAGAAAGTGGACAAATATGGAAGATTTAATGCTGAGCGAAGCAAGCCAGACTATGAAAGAGAAGCATTGTATATCCCCACCTAATATATAAAAAAAAAAAAAAACAGGACCCTGGCATCTGGTAGAAAGTGGTCAAATATGGAGGATTTATTGCTGGGTGAAGCAAGTCAGGCTATGAAAGAGGGACATTATTTGTCTCCACTTACTATATACTGATTGTCTGCACTCTATGGTAGAGACTGAAAGATTAGAGGATATAAAACCATTGAAAGTAGTTATGGACATTGGAGACCGGGTAGAAGGAGGGTGGGAGAGGGGAAGAGAGTAGGGAAGGTAACTAGGGAGAAAAAAATAGAGAGGTAAGATATTTGTGGGACACAGAAATGGTTTATTACCTGTTGATGAGGTGTATAGTATTCTCGACTCGACTAGTCTAAGATGTATTTCATGTTGGGTAAATTCTCTACGCAAGCTAAATGATGTATAGTGATTGAATATATAAATAATAATAGTAAAATTAAAAAAAGAAAAACCATACTGTACCAGGACCAGCAGTTGGTGTAATGGCTATATCACTGGACTCCCATGTAGTCGACCACAGTTTGAGTCCCAGTGGCATAAACTCACACTGAGCGCAAGTGCATGCATGCCCGAGATCCCAAGAGGAGAATGGAAAAGAAGGAATTGCGGTGTGGCCATCCCCCCTGGGGGTGATTTCTCACTCTCTGTCTCTCTGTTTCTCTCTGTCTTTCTGGCAAGCACACACGCCCTTAACAAACCCCCCCCAAAAAAAGCATACTGTACCTCACAAAGATATATAGTGATTATTTGTAAATCAGGAACCATAATTTAAAAATTAATAAGTTTCTTGAAAATTGAAAAAAAAATTTCAATTGATGAGCAAGTCAAATAAAAGACTACTATAACTTACATCCATACATAAATCTTTTCCCAAAAAAGTGCAGCCTTTAGGGTCAGACTGTATTTTTCTTTCTTCTTTCTTTTTCTTTCTTTCCTTCTTTCTTTCTTTCTTTCTTCTTTTCTTTCTTTCTTTCTTCTTTCCTGTCTTTCTTTCTTTCTTTCTTTCTTTCTTTCTTTCTTTCTTTCTTTCTTTCTTTCTTTCTTTCTTTCTTTCTATTTTTTTCCCTAGAGGGCATGAGTGCTCACCAGAGAGAGAGAGAGAGAGAGAGAGAGGTCACCCCCCACGTGGAATGGTCACACTGCAATCCCTTGTCCTTCCTTTTTGGATTTTGGACACATGCACACACGCACACATGCCCAATGTATTTCTCAAGCCACTGAGTCCAGGACTAGAATTGCGCAATTGGCCGTCTAGGATCTGGCTACTCTAAGCCAGTCCCAGACTATATAAATTATAAATCCTAATTCAGTTTACCAATGTTATGACTTGGGCAACTTATTGAAGTTTTCTGCTACTATTTCTTCTTCTATAAAGACTTAAAAAAAAAAAAAAAAGTCAGACAGAACTCTTAAGACTGTTGTGAGAATAGATGTGTCTGACCCCTGGTAAGATCGCCATCTACATTAGCATAAGTATTAATAGTGCTTTCCATCCACCTCTTCCAAAGGAACAACCTGTCCATCTCTTCTATTAGTCTTTCACCAAGTCACCATCCTTGACACCTTGACTTTCTGTTAACCCTGTGGCCTCTCGTACTATTCCCCTTCTCTATCCAGGCTGAACATGGAGGCAGAGCTCAAGCTTCTGTTTACTGGTGCCACAACAGAGACAATGTGGCATTATCAACCCAAGCACTGCCCTCCTCTCTCTGAGTCAGAGCCTCACTCTGGCCCTCATCAAGACTAGTTCAAATTTCAAGTTTTCTTTTCTGTTATTTCCTCCCTTACTGATGACTCGGTCTCCAACTTCACAGAAAAGCTACCCAGAGGCAATTTAGCACTAGTTCTGGAACTATGACATCCTCTGCCGACATTTATATCCGCAACACATTCTCTTGTGTTTCTGTAGTAGTTGCCTTCTGCCCTGCAAATCTAATGGTCTCAGTTCCTGCTTCCTCTGGGGTCTCTCTGTCCAAATGATTCCCTCAACCTCCAGTGTCTGCTTCTGCTCCCCTCTCTAAAGCCACTGTATCAACCCAGCATGAAGAAACTTCCCACACTCATATCCTCCGAAGTCTCCCTGCCTATCTCCTTCCCACTGCAACCATTTCATGTTATTTCACTAGCACAGGTCATCTGGTTTTCATCATAAATCTCTACTCTCTGAGACTACTCTGAGGAAGGTCAGCAATGACTTTCACGCTGTTGAATCTACCGGATATTCTTGATCTCTGCTGCTTTCGAGGCTGTTGGCTACCCTCTTTCCTTTGAAATCCCTGTTCTCTGTGACACTGATCTATCCAGGCTTTCTTTCTACCTCTCTGAATACTCCAATTCCAACCTTTTCAAAAACTGCCCTTCCTCCTGATGACTCACAGAAGGGAAGGTTTTCCATCTGAGATTGGCCCCCAGATCTTCTCTCTGTCCTGCTAAATGAAGAGACAAGATTGCATGCAGAGTGAGATGTCAATCATGTCATCAGTCTAAAAAGAAACTATAAACTCTCTCTCTCTCTTTTAAGGTTTATGCTAGAGAGAGCATGCGCTCACTGGAGACAGTGAGGAGAGTGAGAAATCACACACATACCCCCAGAGGGAATGGCCATGCCACAACCCCTTCCCCTCCTGGGATTCTGAACACACATATACACACATCCGGCGTGATTTTCACACCAGGTCCTGGACTCAACCTGCATCCCACCTGGTAGTCCAAGAAGCTCTTAACTCTTAACAGTATATTTAAAAGAAATGGGTTTGTGAACCAGCAGTTAGCGTAATGGCTATGTCGCTGGACTCCCACGTAGTCGACCACGGTTCGCGTCTCGGACCCGGTGGCTTAAATCTCACGCCGGGCGCGTGTGCGTGAGTGCCCAAGATCCCGAGAGGAGAATGGAGGAGAAGGGATTGCGGCGTGACCATCCCCCCGGGGGGTGATTTCTCGCTTTCTGTCTCTATGTCTCTGTCTGTCTGGCGAGCGCACGCGCCCTATAGCGAAAACCTCTTCAAAAAAAAAAAAAAAAGAAATGGGTTCTCCATGCTTTTCAAATGTTCTATAAAGAATGTGTGTTTATTTTTTTAAATCATTAAAATGTTACTAATTTTTTTTAATTCCCATTTGAGAGGCAAGGAAATTGAAGTGACATAACATACCCCTAGTTGTGCAACCAGCATGTGTCAAAACCAGGATTAACACCTAGATGTGACCACAACATGTGCACACTTGCCAATGATGCAATCCGAGATTGCGGCAAATTTAGATATCTATTTATATGTTTGTTCATTTCCAGACACTTGGGCCAAGTTGTTATGGGCTTGACCTACTTTCCAGCCTGTTTTCTTTCCTTCCTTCCCTGTATTTTTTCTTTATTCTTTCCTCTTCTGAAAATGAATCCTGTAGGTTTAGCTTATAGTGAAACCCATTCAGATCTTGTGGAGAGTTACCATTCATCACTCCAACAAAAAACTATTTCTCCCCACTGTCATCTGAAAATTTAATGAATATATTTTTCAAAGCAAAATCTGTTCAGTGAACCATAGCTCGGCTAAGCTATATCCCTCAAACATACTCATCTCAGCATTCCACCGAATTTTCTTTAGAACATCAATTAGCTTTTAATTTTCAGAATAAGAAAAGGCTCTCTAGAATATATCTAAGATACCTTTTTAAAAATATTTTTGTCACAGGGTGTGTATGCTTGCTGGAGACCCAGAGAAAGAGGGAAAGTGAGAAAGCACACCCTTCCCTGTCCCTCCACCCCTCACCAGGGACGGTGGCCACACTACAATTCCTTTTTCATTTTCTCCTCAGGATTTTGGGCATGTATCCGGCATGTTTTTCAAAGCCTGGTCCAGGACTTGAATCATGGAGTCAGCCATCAGCCATGTGGGATCTGACACCTTAACCACCATGCCACTTTCCTGGCCCTATATCTGGAACACTTTAAAACTACAGTGAATCTTATTGCTATAAATAAGGCACTGTTGGGACCAGCAGTTAGCGTAATGGCTGTGTTGTTGGACTCCCAGGTAGTCAACCACATTTCGAGTCCCGGACCTGGTGGCTTAAACTCACGCCGGGTGCATGTGCATGCCTGCCCAAGATCCTGAGAAGAGAATGGAGGAGAAGGGATCGTGGTGTGCTCATCCCCCCTAGGGGGTGATTTCTCGCTTTCTGTCTCTCTGTCTCTCTCTGTCTCTCTGGCGACCACATGCACCTTGTAGCAAAAACCTCTCATAAATAAATAAATAAATAAATAAATAAATAAATAAATAAAACAAAAAAAAAACAAGGGTACTACTGTTTACAAAAGGGATAGTTACTTGAGTACTCAACACACTGCACCAACCCTCACCAGATGTACAGATTTCTCTATCTGAATGAACGCATCACCCATGTGACACCAAAGATACAAAATTTGTGTTTTCTTTTTTTGCCTTGCCTGCTAGCCAGTCCAAAACTAAGCTTTACCTTCAATTATTTAGCATTGTCCAGCCCCAGTATCTCCATTTCTATTTAACTATTGCCTTTTATTTTTTAAAAAAATATTTTATTTTATTTGTTATTATTATTATTATTATCTTTTAATTTTGTTATAGGGCACATGCACTCACCAGAGAGAGAGAGAGAGAAAGTGAGAAAGCAAACCGCCGGGCCTAGGACTTGAGCCACAGTCAGCCATGTGGGAGTCTAGGGCCTTAGCCACCATGCCACCTGCTGGCCCCTAACCATTACCTTCTATCCTGAGCATGCTGATCGTTACCTTATTGTAACTGGGCTTTTATTGAAAGGTACTCTACTTTTAGGAGCATTCAAAGCATAATAAATACCTTAGACAATCAAAGAAGCCATCCTTGCCGTTCGTGTCTTCATCCAAAGCCTGATGAATCAATGAGAATCACCCTCGCGCTTTCCTCCCAAGTTTGCTCCTCCTCTGAGATCTTCTCAATGAGGTAAAATGGCATGTGAACTTCTGTTGTTAGAAGTCCTTTCCGTGGTACACTTCATCTCTGTGCTGCTATACAGCTCCCTCTCCCTTGAAGTCTGAATTGGTGAACTCCAGGTCTCTTACTCAGCAGATATGTGCCCTCTGAAATGCTGCGTCTCTATTGATGGGTCTCTTGTGCCAGTCCTGCCTCCAAACACTTGACCATTCACAGAACCTTCATTTTCTATAAAGATCTTTGTTCCTTTCCTCCTTTACTTTCCTCCCTTGCAGGTGCAGATAATTGAACTGTTCATGAATTCACTTATTTGTCAAGAATTTATTGGCTGTGTAACTTAGATACTGAATAGATTACACTATCACTTCTGGGTGCCCCCAGCAAAGTCTATACTCCCTTTACAAGGAAAGGCAGGTAACTCTTCCTCACCATGCTCAGGAAACCTACAAAAATTACTCACATTTTGAAAAAGAGACAGGCTTATTCTTCTTTCATCCTCAGCCGTGAAGTACCTGTTTTGAAGACGAGATCGTTTTTAGTATCATTGGCATAATGTTACTGAAGTAACTCAGGGAGGTTAAACTATTGTTCCAATTCATTTGGGACTGTACATCAGAAAGCCCACCGTGGGGTCAGGAAATCTCCAGCCACTGGGGTTGATTGGTTCAGTTCTTAGATTTTACACCACAGCTCAATCAGCCACTCTTCACTTTATCCATCCTTACCTTCTGCCTGGAGAGGCTGGAAACCACATCCTTAAACTTAAACTTCTTAATATCTCGGGAACTGTGGTTATCAGAGGCTGTGGGGAGGAGAAGGGATGGGGAAAGGAAGCATGTTGACCCAAGGGTACAAATTCTCGGGTTGAAAGAATAAAACGCAGTGATCCATTGCACTGCATGATGACCACTGCTAATAGTAAGATATCAGATATTTCAAAATTGCTGAATAAATTGATAGTTAATGTTCTTACCACAATAAAAGGTAAGTTGGTGGAATAGTGGATATGTTAACTAGCTTGATTGACTCTATAAGGTCTACACAGATCAAAACATCACATTGAGGGAACCAGCAGTTAGCGTAATGGCTATGTCGCTGGACTCCCACGTAGTCGACCGCGGTTCGTGTCCCGGACCCGGTGGCTTAAAACTCATGCCGGCGCGTGTGCGTGCGTGCCCAAGATCCCAAGAGGAGAATGGAGGAGAAGGGATTGCGGCGTGACCATCCCCCCTGGGGGGTGATTTCTCGCTTTTTGTCTCTCTGTCTCTCTCTGTCTGTCTGGCGAGCGCACGCGCCCTATAGCAAAAACCTCTCCAAAAAAAAAAAAATCACATTGAATCCCATAAATACACACAATTATTATCAGCTCGTTGTCTATGAAGAAATACAGCTGACTCTTTGAGACACTACCTTCCACTGAGGGAAGCACATTTTAGATACTGTTAATCCTGCCTTACCTCCCTTCACCAGGGAGGAACATGGGACTTTGGGACTTACAGACACAGAATCCTGGGTTCTCTCTCAGCCCTCACTTCTGGTCTCATTTCTGGAAAATCCTCTTCTTACTCTGGCTTGCTGAAGTCCCAGAAGGCTAACTCAGTTCTCAACTTGACCATCCCCAGTGACTTTGAATACAAATACGACTTGTTTGGGAATATGACATTCTAAACTGGTATAATTGCTACAAGACTTAGCTAATTTTAATTGTTGCTTAATTGTTTATTCTCTAAGTTGAAGGTAGTTCAGCAAAATAGTTTTAATATACCCAAATAGACAAATTCTCAGAATTCTTCAACTCACAGCCAAGATTCAGTTATTAAATGAAGCCTTATTCTGATACACAAACCTTCCCTCACCCTCTTTCAAAAGGAAAAATCACTGCAGCTCCATGCTTGGTAGTGGCTCTGTGCCCATCACTATCGTGGCAGTGATCAGTGTGTATTGTGTTTATTGTGGTACCATGTGCTTCACTCCTCCTAGGACAGGAACTCAATGGGAGTAGCTAAGTCAACTAGGTATTGCATCGTTCTCCTAGAACGTGCTAAGCACATCACAGACATCTAGAATTCATTGACTGCAAAATGCTCTGTCATTGGGCATTCCTTTATCGACCACCACATTTTGTCAAGACCCTACCACACGCCTTACAAATGAAGTGTTTTATTATATAAATTGCTGATATTGATCCTGGTCAAGGATATTGTAAAATATGGAAAATAAATTTTTCGAAATCATAATTTTTCACTTTTTATGAATAACCTTCATGAATTATGTTTTATCTGAGTTATCACTATTAGTTACTTTTTCTTTTTTTTGGAGAGGTTTTTGCTATAGGGCACATGTACTCACCAGAAAGACAGAGAGACAGAGAGATAGAAAGCAAGAAATCATTCCCCAGGAGGGATGGCCACGCCGCAATCCCTTCTCTTCCATTCTCTCTGGATCTTGGGCATGCACGCACATGCGTCTGGCGTGAGTTTAAGCCACTAGGTCCAGGACTCGAACAGTAGTCAACTACATGGGAGTCCAGCAACATAGCCATTATGCCAAATGCTGGTCCCTCACTATTAGTTACTTAATGTTTTTTCTTATTTAAATTTAACTTACTTACTTTTTGCTACATAATATTGTATATTATACTAGTTATAATTTTTATCCCTCACTAGTAAATAATTACAAAACAAAATATTTAACTGCTCATTCATACATTAACTAAAACTTCCATTTCAAGTACCAGTCATTCTAAAAAAAAACTCTGGAAACATTGTTTAAAAGAAGATCTTCAAGGGTGTGGGTTGTATGTGTGAGAGAGAGGGGGATAGAGACAGACAGCGAGATGGCGTAGGAGGGAGGCATTTGCCGGGAGTTAGTGAAAGCAATCTTAAAAGAAAAGGACGACATTTTCCCTGAAGAAACACTCACCAGTCACTTGAAGGTTTAATTGTATGTCCTGAGCTGGAACATCTTTCCAGAAGCGGTCAAGGGTCACAGAGGAAAATCAAACAGAACTTTTATTGTTCTGGAGCTATTGGTGCAAGCTTCTGGCATAGATTCTATGAACAGAGCATGGGCAGGTTTTTAGATGGGTTGTATTTAGCAGTTTTGGTAAACTGCCCATTGTTTCAGAATGCATCGGAGCAGAGCAGCTGCCACGTTTAGTCGGAACTCAGTTTATTTGGAGTCTAGACTCTACAGCCAGAGCAACAGTTGTTTCAGAGTGACCCAGAAGGCACTGTTTGTGCCAGGCTTAGCAATTCTAGCTAAACAAAAATTGTTAAAGAATTATTTATTGGGGCCACCAGATGGCATAGCAGTTAGATCACTGGACTCCTACATGGCCAACTGCATCTCAAGTCCCGGACCTGGTGGCTTGAAAATCACACCGGGCCCATGTGCGTGCATACCCAAGATCTCAGAAGGATAATGGAGAAGGGACTGCAGTATGGCCATCCCCCAGAGGGGTGATTTCTCACCTTCCCTCTCACTGTCTTTTTTTCTCCTCTCTGGCAAGTGCATGTGGCCTAAGACAAAACCTCTCAAAAAATATTTATTTTTATTTATTGTTATTATTATTTCTTAATTTGCTATTGAGCACATGTGCTCACCAGAGAGAGACACAGAGAGAGCGAAAGTGAGAAAGTAGGACACCAGGTCCAGGACTCAAACAGTAGTTGGTCATGTGGGAGTCCAATGTTTTACCCACTACATCACCTGCTGACCCCCACACAAAATATTTTTAACCTTTCTCTTAAGTTCTTCAGTTTTTTTCTCTCCAAGTTCTGTTTCTCTTTCTCTCTCTCCACTCCTTCTTCCCTCCCTCCATCTCTTTTGCCTTTCTTTCTCTGTTCTTTTCCCTA
>NW_006159688.1:1015630-1044751 GCF_000334495.1 Tupaia belangeri chinensis | reverse complement strand
TTTTTCTATTGCTAAATTTAATATAGCTTGTATTTCATAGGAACTAAATATTCATTTTAAAAGGGGGGGGGTGAGCAGCAGGTGGTGTGGAGATTAAAACACTAGATCCCACATGGCTGACTGTGGTTCAGGTCCCAGAAATGGCCACTGGAGAATCACGCCAGGCACGTGTACATTCATGCCCATAATCTTGAGAGGAGAATAGAGTAGAAGGGATTGCAGCATGGCTATCCCCCACTGGAGGGTGGTTTCTCATTGTCTGTGTATGTGTGTGTGTGTGTGTGTGTGTGTGTGTGTGTGCGTGTGTGCATTAGGCCAGTGCATCCACCCTACAGAAAAAAAAAAAAAACCCTGCAGAGAGAAATCCACTGCCTCCTTAGAAGGTGTCTCCAGTCATTTTGTGACTCTCTGCTGAAACAGACTCGAGTCTGGAGTGAACGTGCCAGTGTGTGCTGTGTCTCTCTGGGTTGAGGGGGCCAGACAACCTTGCTCTTGCTAGGATGAGTCCCTAACCAAAACCTACATCTCCCTCTCAAGGAAGAGAAAGAGAAAGCAGAAATGCACAAGAAAGCTGTATGCCCCCAAAATATCTTTATCTTGCCAAAAGCAATTTCATTACCAAAAATAAAGCCAAAAACATTGAATCATTGCACTGTCACTACTCTTGAAGTTTTGTAGTTTGTAGGTCAAACTCATCCTGCTAACAATTGAACCTTAAAGTCTATCTAGAAGGACTTGTGTTCAATAATGCAAAGAAGGGCATTAGCTTCAGGGCCAAATGGTGGCCAGTAGTAATGCACCGGGACTCATGTAGGAAGGTCCCCTATGCACGTCCTGAGACTTCTCTGACACACTAGCACACGTGTGCATGCCCATGATCCAGGCTGGCTGAAGCTGGGAGTCGAGCACAGCATGAAGACCCTATTGGAGGCGTCTGTTTCTCTCTCAGAAATTATAAATAAACTTAAAAACTGGGTGCAGAGGGCATAAGTCTAACAGGTTGCATTTTCGATCTGCTTACATGTTTACTCCTACAGCCTGGTTTTTTGCTACAATAAAATCCTTTCATTCAGAGCTGAGACACCACGCTATTGGGTTGTCGGAAAAGTCACGACACATTTTTCGCATAGAAAACCATATCATGACTTTTCCAACAACCCAATAAATCATTTCTGCTGGTTATTTACAAAAACATTTTCGTTCGAGGGTCCCTAGAAGATTGTTTTCATGGCTTAAATTAATAGATGTTGAAGAAAGAAATGGTTCTCGTGGTCAGTGAAGGAAGCTGCAGCTACCAATATTGCTCCCCTCTAGAGCTTCCCAAGGAACGTGCATGTGAGTCTCCACGAGGAAAGCAAACTATCACCTCTCCTACTTTTAGTTAGCCATGGGACTCTTCCCACAGAATCCTCCGTGGGAAACAGGCCTTTGAAGTAAATCCGCATGTCTTAAAATGCTGACTGACACTGTCCTAGAAGAGAAGATGATGCAGTCTCTAACGGTAACTCTTTTCAACAGCCTTTGGGACCTCTGAGATCTCTGTAACTACTGGAATTGGAACACTGGCCATTTTTGCTTAGAGTCATCTAAATAATGTAAACGAACTTTAGTAAGAAATGGATCTCGTTTCTAGGGAGCAATAGAATCACAACAAGATACAGGCTGCCTGGGCCCGGACGCTGCAGCCAATACAACTGTCGGACATTTCCTCACCATCTCACTTGATCCTTTCTACAGCGCTCACAAGCAGGCTAATTTTACAGATAAAGGCAACATGGCTCCATAGCCAGAAAGTGAACACGATTAGAATCTTTTAGCAATCCCTGAATCGTAGGTGTCTTTTGTCCCCTTAGTTTCTAGCCTTTTATACATTTCAATCAATTTTCATTTCCATGTAGGAATAGCTGTTTGAGTAACAGTACCCAGAATGAGTCGCTGTGTTCTGAGTAGCAAGAACCCTTTGATTCCTTCTTTTAAAAAGAGCATCTTGGGACCAGCAGTTGGTGTAATGGCTATGTTGCTGGACTCCCAAGTAGTTGACCATGGTTCGAGTCCTGGACCCAGTGACTTAAACTCATGCCGTGCGTATGTGTGTGTGCGTGCCCAAGATCCCGAGAGGAGAATCGAGGAGAAGGGAATGTGACATGGCCGCCCTGGGGGGTGATTTCTCATTTTCTGTCTCTCTGTCTGTCTCTGTCTTCCTGGCGAGCACACGTGCCCTATAGCAAAAACCTCTATGGGACCAGCAGTTAGCATAATGGCTATGTCGCTGGACTCCCACGTAGTCGACCGCAGTTCGCGTCCCGGACCTGGTGGCTTAAAACTCACACTGGGCACGTGTGTGTGTGTGTGCCCAAGATCCTGAGAGGAGAATGGAAAAATTCTGAGAGGAAATGGGGAAGAAGGGATTGCTTTGGTGTCTTCCCCCTTGAAGGTAATTTCTTACTTTCCCTTTCTTTGTTTCTTTCTGTCTTTTCCAAAAACCTCTCCAAAAAAAAAAGCAAAAACCTTCAAAAAAAAAAAAAAAAAAGAGCATCTTTGAGTGATTTTTTCCTCATGCTGCAGATGCTGCAGACCAAGGGGCAATGTGGGTATAAACCAAAGACACTTCCTGGCTCCTCAGGCAGAGTAGTTGGAAGAGGGTCATAAGGTTCGTGGCTTGAACCTCCACACTGGAGAAGGACTCAGTCAGGTGGGAGGAGCAGGTGGAAAAGGCCTTGAGCGTCTCTCTGCAGAGCTCATATCATTTGTAGTTTGACTCAGTGGCTTAAAACTCACACCAGGCGTGTGTGCGTGCGTGCCCAAAACCCCAAGAGGAGACTGGAGGAGAAGGGATTTTGGCGTGACCATCCCCCCTGGAGGGTGATTTCTAGGTTTTTGTTTCTCGGTCTCTGTCTTTCCAGCAAGCACACATGCCCTATAGCAAAAATCTCTCAAAAAAAAAAAAAAAAAAAAAAAAAAAAAAAAAAAAAAAAAAAAAAAAAAAAAAAAGAAAGAAAGAAAGAAAGAAAGAAAGAAGACACTAGACTCCCACATAGCTGACTGCGCGTTGAGTCCTGGACTCAGTGGCTTGACATTTATACCTGGCACAAGTGCGTGCGTGCCCAAGATCCTGAGAAAAGAATGGAGGAGAAGGGATTGCAGTGTAGCCATTTCCCCACAGGGGGTGATTTCTCTTTTTCTGTCTCTGTGTCTCTCCAGTGGGTACATGCGTCCTATAGCAAAAGTCTATTAAAAAAAAAAAATACTGGGGCCAGCAGGTAGCATGGTGATTAAGATATGCTGGATTCCCCCATGGTAAACAGCAGTTTAAGTCCTGGAGCTGGTAGCTTTCTTTCTCACTCTCTCTGTCTCTAGTGAACACACAGGCCTTATACCAAATTAAAAATGATAACAATGGAACCAGCAGATGGCGTAGTGGCTACGTTGCTGGACTTCCATGTATCTGAAATGGTTAAACTGCTGGACTCCCATATGGCCGACCGCAGTTCAGGTACCAGACCGGGCAGCTTCAAACTTATGCTGGGCATGTGTCTGTGCATGCCCAACATCCTGGTAGGGGAAGGGGCTGTAGCATGGTCATCTCTTCCCGGGGGTGATTTCTTGCTTTCTGTCTCTACAGCAAGTGTATGTGCCCTATAGCAAAAATCTCTCTCTAAAAGTAAGATAGTAAAATTAATAAAATTAAATCGATAATTCTTTAAAAATTTTAAAAAGCCATACCAAAACATATCCATGAAAAGAAGTATGATTTAGTGACAAGAAAATGTTCACCGTCAGATAAAGGGGCCAGACAGGTTTTACTAAGGCCGTGGAACATAAGCAGGTCTTAAATGAAAACAGAGAGAAGCTGAAAGGGCATGTGGGTTTGTGTGAATGAATCCATTTGGTCTGCATGCCTTCGGGAATACAGACCCTTAAAACAGGTGACAGCATCTGGTCCATCAACCTCTCTGGTGGCCATTGTTCATTCTTTTCTTCGCTGACCTTCCTCTGCCGGTCCTTATTCTAAGTCCTATGATGGAACAGAAGGTGCGTAAGGTGGCAGGAGCCAATCCAGGGTTTTGTCATTGAAGTCTAGTGAAAATGGAAGATTGGTGGTGCTTAGCATTTCACAAACCAAAACAGCGATAGAAACCATCACACACCATTCCTTCCTTTTTTCCTTTGAGCTTCCTGTTCTTCCAGTCCCTTTCCCTGTTCTTGGTTTCGGGAATATTTTCTCTAGAAAGAAATTTTTCTGGCCTGAACCAGAGCCTTCTTGCCATCAGTTTCTTCCGTGTATCAGTCACCTCTTCATTCCTTATGCTACACAGCACAGAGTTCAGCACCGCAGAGAAAAAGGTTTATGTGCCAGACACCATCTGGCCCTCATTTGGTGAGGAGCTGGAGCTGGGGTGAGGGTACATGAGAGTGAAACACCCATACTGCAGGAGAGCCATGATGAGGTGGGAGGAACAACTGAAGGCCCAGTGGCTTCCCTTGGCTGAATTTATTAATATGGTAGCCATTGTACAGCCATGGTAGAGGCAGGTAAACAGGAAGGAGATGACCATAGCAGCCGCACTGATGGCAAAGAGAGTTGCTGTGGGTGGCTGCATGGGTCAGGGACAGGACTGTGGGCATGTCACAGACCAGGTGGGGGACATTGTGGTGTCCACAGAATGGAGCATGGCAGATCAGAATGGTTGAAGACGGTGACAACAAGAAACCCAGCCCCAAAGAACCTAGAGTCATCTGCCCACTGAGCTATCAACTCATAATGAGGTTGTAATGCAGTGGATGACAGGTGAACACAAACGTGTCAAAGGCCAAGATGAAGAACATCTGAGCCCCACATCCGAGGAGAGAGATAAGCATCTTCTGCATGGAAGGCTGCTAGCCAGTCAGTGGAGCAATGGTGGTGGGGCAGCCTATCTCCAAAGTGATCAATGCAAAAAGGAAGAAGTGCCTTGGGATGTGGCAGTGCGGTTGCCAGACGAGTGGCTGAAACCCCCAGTCCAGGGACACCAAGCAGGCCCTACCCCTCCCTGCTCGGCAGAACAGAGAGGTAAAACTGTTGATGAGAGAGGAAAAGAGAATTTATTACAGTATGGCCGTACCTGGAAGACAGGTAAGAATATCTTCAACTGGTCAGCCAACGAAAGATGTTTTTATAGGAAAAGGGGGGCAGCACGTGGCTTTCAGCTCTCTGTAGAAAAACATAGAAAAGCACAGATCAGTTTAACTTTTTAGCTAGGGGACACGACTGAGCAATTTTTCTTTGAGACAGAAGTTTCAGTCTTAGCTAAAGAGCACAATCAAATGATTCATCTTCAAGACAGAAGTTTCAGCTTGTCGCTAGGGCAGAATGCCCCTCACTGTTGCAAGTCCAAGGTGGCCATTTGTCTCCTTGGAGCTGCCATGAGAAATCTCAAAGAGTATTAGGCAGAGAGGAAAACAGTTTTTAATTTAACAAGGCGAAGTCTGTCTGGTTAAGACAGGCTCCTTTGGGGAACCAGCAGTTAGCGTAATGGCTATGTCGTTGGACTCCCACGTAGCCGACCGCGGTTCGCGTCCCGGACCCGGTGGCTTAAAACTCACGCCGGGAACGTGTGCGTGGCGTGCCCAAGATCCCGAGAGGAGAATGGAGGAGAAGGGATTGCGGCGTGACCATCCCCCCTGGGGGGTGATTTCTCGCTTTCTGTCTCTCTGTCTCTCTCTGTCTGTCTGGTGAGCGCACATGCCCTATAGCAAAAACCTCTCCAAAAAAAAAGACAGGCTCCTTTTACATGATCTAGTCAAACTATGAGCCTGATGGCGAGGTTTCCAGCAAGATTTCCTAGGTACCACAGTAAGACAGCAATCAATACAAGGAAGCCGCTGTTAGGTCCGTTGAAAAGGACCAAAAGTGGAAGTAGACCACTCTCTTCTGTCTTGCCTCTTCGATTAGATCTGGTACAAGGAAGAAAAAGTTCGTGGACAAAGTCACTCTCCTGTGTCAGTGGAACAGGCCCAGCCGTGTTAAAAACACAATCTGCAGTCACCCAATATTTAACCTCATCGCTTTCTTTGGAGTTCAGTCAATGTTATTATATCTTGCCACCCCCCCCAACCCCCCACTAATCTACCAGCCTCATGACCATGGAGAGGTTATGAACCTCAACATTCTTACTAAAACATGAGAAGAGTATAACATCCACCTCAGAGTGGTCAGGAAAATGAAAAAAGTCCCATATCTGAAACTGCCAATCCCAATGTCAGGCACACAGTAGGTCCTAATAAGTACATCCTTCCTTTGTTCATTCTTTACTTGATCTTTATTCCTTTTTTTTTTTTTGCAGCAAACTAAAGATCATGATTCTTCCTTACTATAATTATCTAACCACCCAAAAATAGCTTAGAAGCATATATCTCTACAAAGAGCAAATGTGTCTCATGCCAAACACAGAGGGCAGGCCGGCACAGGTGTTTTCTTTATCCGTTCCACAAATGTGGAAACCAGAAGCCCAGAGAAATTAAATAGTTACACTGTTAATCTCCCTATTCCTCAAACTCAGAAGTTTGGTATAGTGTTTTATTTATTGTATTTTTTTTTTCATAAACCTTCAACAATCCTGTTTTGTTGTGCCAAATATTATCTCTATTCTTATTCTACCTTCTTTCATATGTCCACTTTCTTTTGTGTTATTAGGGTGTCCACCCAAGATAGAGTTTCATTACCTTGTGCATGGCACACCCTCCTACTGAGCTAAACTGGTCATATTTTAATCTCTCTCTTTTTAGGTTTTGCCACAGGGTACGTGTACTTGCTGGAGAGAAATAGAGAGAGAGAGAGGGAAAGTAAGAAACCATCCCCCAGAGAGGACGGTCATCCCTTCTCCTCCATCCTCCCCGTGGGCTGTTGGGCACACACACACATGCGCCCAGACTGATTTTCAAGCTGCTTGAACTGTAGCTGGCCATGCAAAAGTCCAGCACCTTAACCACCATGCCATCGACTGGACCCTTTAATCTCTCTTAAATACTTTTTAGGTCATATCAGTTCATTGTGAGTTTAAAAAGTACATGAATCTCAGGAAACAGACAGCATAATAGTTATATCACTTACTCATCTTTTTTTTTTTGGTCTTAATTAGACCAGAGAGAGAGAGAAAGTGAGAAAGTAAGCCTCAGGTCTGAGACTCAAACAGCAGTTGGCCATGTGGGAGTCCAGCACTTTATCCACCATGCTACCTGCTGACCTCCCAAGTCAAGTTTTAATATTTTGTTTGGTTTTGATTCATTTTTTTCAATAGTGATGCTCAGTGTTGGTGAAGTTATGGAAAAAAGAAGCTTTACAAGCTCATTGGGAGAGAGGTGAAAAGCTCAGAACTTCAGGAAAATGACTTAATATTTTTCTATGTTCACACTTTGTCAAAATACAATTTTCCAAGCCAGATAATACTTTCATAAACATTCATTGTGTTATCCTTTTAATTTGTGTAGGTTTGAAATTTTCCAAATATAAAACTAACATTTTGGCTTTAAATTTAGTCATTGCTCTTCAAGAACTCAAGCTTAGAAATTAATTTAAAATATAACAATGACATTAGCGATAAGGGTCCCTTTATGCAAAGTATAAATCAGCATAATTTTAATAGAGAATAATGAATACAACCTAGTATAGAATATTAAATTAAACTGGTGAAATATTAGGCGATTATTTATAATTGTTGAATATTAATTATATTTATACTGACAATCTAATAATATAAAATATACTGTAATATAATAGTAAACAAAAATGTAATAAAATATTCTGATCTGGACTCCCAGATGGCCAACTGTAGTTCGAGTCCCAGACCCAGTGGTTTGAAACTCACACCGGGTGCATGTTCATGCATGCCCAGGATCCTGCGAGGAGAATGGAAGAGAAAAGATTGCAATGTGGCCATCTCACCTGGGGGGTGATTTCTTACTTTCCCTCTCATTGTCTCTTTCTCTCTCCAGCAAGTGCACATGCCCTGAGGCAAAAACCTCTATCAAAAAAACATACATATAGGGACCAGCAGTTAGCATAATGGCTATGTCGCTGGACTCCCACGTAGTCGACCGCGGTTCGAGTCCCGGACCCGGTGGCTTAAACTCACACCGGGCGCGTGTGCGTGCGTGCCCAAGATCCCAAGAGGAGAATGGAGGAGAAGGGATTGAGGCGTGGCCATCCCCCCTGGGGGTTGATTTCTCGCTTTCTATCTCTCTGTCTGTCTGGCGAGTGCACGCACCCTATAGCAAAAACCTCTCAAAAAAAATACATATATATGAAATATATATATATATATAAACGCACATACATTCTATAGTATATAAAGAATGCAGACTTTGGGCCAGCAGGTGGTGAGGTGGTTAAGGTGGCTGGACCCCACATAGGCAGTCATGCAGTTTGAGTACACAACTGGTGGCTTGAGAAACACACCAAGCTCATGTCTAAGCATACCTAAATTTCCAAAGGAGGGAGAAGTGAAGGAGAAGAACTTGTGGCCAGACCATCCCCCCATGGCGGGTACTTTTTCACTTTCCCTCTCTGTCTCTAGCAAGCACACCTGCCCTCTGCAAAATTAAAGTGCAGAGAGAGAGAGAGAGAATCTAGGCTTTGAATGATAAGCCTGAAATGTTTTTCCTGTTTTGTATGTTGCAATATTCTTTAACAAACATTTCTTTAATTACAAATATAACATAAGAAGAGAGAAAAGAAGTACTGTCTTCAAACTAGGAAATGCAAAATTACCCAGTCTGTGGCATTCCAACAACAGAAAATAAAAACCGTTATTAAATACATTAAGTGTCAGAAGCCACTAAGCAAAAGGAGGGGAATTTTTAAACTAACTACATATTTGAATATACATATGACAACTGAAAGCCTCTAGAAGCCCCAGTTACATGTCCTTTCTCACTTCTTATTTTTTGTACCTATGTTTTCTCTCGACTGTCCCATTTAGACTAGCAGAAATGTCTCTCTCTGGTGAGTGCACATGTCCTATAGCAAAATTTTAAATAATAATAATAAGGACCAACAGATGGCTTGGTAGTTACGTCTCTGGACTCCCACATGGCTAACCACAGTTCGAGTCCCAGGCCCAGTGGCTTCAAAGTCACACTGTGTGTGTGTGTGTGTGTGTGTGTGTACGTGCCCAAGATCCCAGGAGGAGAAAGGATTGTGGCATGAACCATCCTCTCTGGTGAGTGATGTCTCATTTTCCCTCTCACAATCTCTGTCTCTCTCTCTCTCTCTCTCCAGCGAGTGCACACACCCTATGACAAAAACCCCTAAAAACAATAATAATAATAAAATAAGTCTTTCAAAAATTAAGATAATAATAATAAAATATTCTAGCAGGAGGTCGGGGGTGGCATGGTGGTTAAGGGTGCTGGACTCTCACATGGCTGACTGGGATTCAAGTCCTGGACCCGGTGGCTTGCTTTCTCACTTTCCCTCTCTCTTGCTTTCTCTCACTCTGTCCCTCTCTGGTCAAATTAAAATAAATAAATGAATGAATACAGTTAAATAAAATAAATCATTTTTTAAAAATGCTAGCTCAGAGGAAAATACAAACAGCATGATTTCTTTTTTAACTCCTGCAATGACACCTTGGAAACAATGTAGATTGCAGGAAATGGGGTCCCAGTATGGCAGCCTTGATATTCACAGTAGGTCACTCAAATCTCACTCATTCTCACTTTTGCTTGTTACTCTGAGAAAGTAGAGATACATGTTGTATATCTATGATTTTACTCAGAAGTCTTATAGTGGGGCCGACAGGTGGCGTGGTGGTTAAGGGCACTGGACTCTCACATGGCCAACTACAGTTCAAGTCCCAGACTTGGTAGCTTGCTTTATCATTTTCCTGCTCTCTCTTTGTGTCTTTTCTTTCCCTTTCTCTCATTCTGCCCCTCTCTGGGCAAATTAAAATAAATAAATAAATAAGTTAAATAAAATAATCCTTTAAAAAATAAGCCTTCTAGTAAAAGCTTCCTTAGGTTTTGATATAAGGCAGACAATTATTCCCTAGAACCATCTCTTATGTAGTCTCTACTCCCCCTTCCCGATTTAGTTCCCCATAGTGAATTATCTAGGGTAGTAGATTCCTACCTGTCAAAACTATGGGAAATGAATAGCTGTATTGTATTGGAAGTGAGCTTGAATAAGATCAGCAGCTCTCAACCCTTCTGCACCATCAGAATTTTGTAATGTTTTCTCCACAGGGTTAGATAATAGATATTGATAGGGTTAGATAATAGACACTAAATATGCATTATGTCATCAACCTCTACAACTGCTTTATGAGGAAAGAATAGGGCTATTACTCCCTCCCAGTTTACATATCTGGACATCAAGGCTTAAGAGCAGAGGAAGAGGAAGAAGCAGAAAAGGAAGCAGCTCTAGATGCCCTCTCATTTCTCCAAGGAACACTAGAAGAAAAACCATCTCTCCAGATGTTTTACATAAGCTATATAAAATTTAGTGAAGCATTAATATTCATGAATTTTTGGGACCAGCAGTTAGCATAATGGCTACGCTGCTGGACTCCCATGTAGTCGACCGTGGTTCAAGTCCCAGACCCGGCGGCTTAAACTCACGCTGGGCACGTGTGCGTGCGTGCCCAAGATCCCGAGAGGAGAATGAAGGAGAAGGGATTGTGGTGTGGCCATCCCCCCTGGGGGTGATTTCTCACTTTCTGTCTCTCTGTCTCTCTCTGTCTTTCTGGCGAGTGCACATGCCCTATAGCAAAAACCTCTCTCCCCTCCAAAAAAAATTTCATGAATTTTAACACAAACTTATTTTTGTTAGGATTTGAATGATTGGATACATAAGAGCCAAGTGGATGAGGGATTAAAAGTTCTATAATACATAAATTACGTTCTATGTAATCGTTCTATGTAATATATTATGTTAAATGTGACATAAGTATTAGTGGCCCAAGTAGAGAGAGATGTCAGGTAGACATTGTGTACTCAAGTCTAGAGTTCAGGGATGAGGTTAGGCTGGCTTAAGACACACATTTTAGAGTTGTCACCATAGCATTTATATTTAAAGCGAAACAACTAAATTGCATCACCTACAAAAATAGCTAAATAGTAAAGAGGATCTAGGACCAAGACCCAGCTTGGGTAGAAGTTGTAGAGATAGAAAAAGTCATAAAGCAAACTAAAGATGGACTATTGGAGAGATGGAGTAAAATTAGAAGAAAATTACTTCCCCAAAAGAAAGAAGCAGGAGATGTTGTGAACTATAGTGAAAGAAAGAAAGGAAAATGCTGCATGTAAAAATTTTGTTTTAAAAAAAAAAGTCAAGCAATAACAATACTTTTTGTTCCCCCCAACTGACCTTATTGAACTCAAGCAAATTACTAAAAGACAGCCCCTAGGGATGATGTACCAATGGACTAATTCTGATGCAATTTTAACTTTTAGGTACTATATTTAATCTTGTTGATTTATGCTTCTCAAGCAGACCTCCGTTATCTCAGAGGACCAGCAATGACTCATTAGCCAGCTTAGTTATGAATGTCATTATAATTTAGAGTCTGAATACAGAGCAGCTTCATAGCTATGTTCCAAGTTATAGAAATGTGCTGAGGAAAATCCAGATGTTACTTTATCCAAAGAAGAAAGAGGCAGGATGGAACATACCTTTGGTTCAGGAGTGGATCTGACAGGAACCAAGTGTGGTTGAAGAAGTGTTTTAACACAGAATTCTGAGTAAGGGAGGTATAGGACCCGGAAGAGGTCAGCATGCCAGTCCAGGGAGTCACCGAGGACAGTAAGGCCTTGAGGCAGTTCCCTGCAGTCTTCAATATTTAGCAAAAGATTCAAGTAAATCTGCAATGTCTTACAGTCCACACGAGTCCAGAGAAAGGTAAGCATCTCCTCCCAGTCCTCAGGATTTAGATTAGAAAAATCCCTTGCCTGTAAGTACGCAAAAGGTCAGAGTAGACATTGGCCAGAGAACAGAGTTAAGTACGGAGCTTTTCACAGAACGAGACAGTCCAGTGTTTTACAAGAGTGCTTCAGAAAGTCCATGGAAAAGGAATTGAAGTATGAGTTTATGTCGGTGCAAAAAAGTTTTAAATCCATTCATGATTTTTATCATATGTGTTTTCCATGAATTTTTTTGAAGATTTCTTGCCCTTTTTTCCACATGGCTTAAAGAGGTCTCAAAAACTCACACTATAAAATTTGCTCTCTTCAAACTTATAAAAGGCAAAGGCAAAGTGTATTCAAAATGGTCAAAGGATCTCACTTCAGATCAGATGAATAAACTTAACACTAACTAGTCCTGAAATGCAAAGACGTGAACACATTCAAGGGGTCCTCCACTTCTTATAAATATCCAGCAGCCCAAATTTCTAATTTAAAAAAGTTGAAAAACTAGAAAATATGTACTTCTATTTTTTAAAGAATTATTTAATTGTATTTATTATCATTTTTTTTTTAATTTGCTATTGGGCATATAAACTCACTAGAGACAGGAAAAGAAAGCAAGCTGCCAGGTCCGAATTTTGAATCACAGTTGGCCATGTGGAAGTCAAGTACCCCAATCACCACACCACCTGCCGGCCCCTGTACTTCTCCCCCCCCCCACTAAGAGAGACTTTTGCTAGAGGGTGCATGTGCTTGCTGAAAACACAGAGAGACAGACAAAGAGAAAGGGATAAATCACCCCCTGGGAGGGATGTCCACGCTGCCATCCCTTCTCCACTATTCTCCTCTAGGGATTTTGGGCACACATGCACATGTGTCTGGAGTGAGCTTTAAGCTGCCAGGTCCAGGACGTGAACCACATTCGACCACGTGGAGTTCAGCACCACAGCCATTACACCACCTGCTGGTCCCTGTATTTCTATTTTTCTAAAAATGACTGGAACGGGACAGTTTGTTGATAAACGATAATTAGAATGAAAGAATGCTGTCCATGGTGCCAGCAGGTGGCATGGTGGTTAAGGCTCTGGACTCCCACCTGGCAGACTGCAGTTCGAGTCATGTGCGGTAAACATTCGCAATCCTCTTGTCTAGCTATTTTGAAATATATATTGAATTGTCGCCAACTATAGTTACTGTGCTGCGCTATGCACTGCAGAACTCATTCCACTTCTCTGCTTCCACTCTTACATGCCATTTGTGACAATATGGGCAATCCTGTAATAAATAATGTCAAGTGAAGCCAGCCAGGCGCTGAAAGACAAACGCCCTGTGTTCTCACTTAATGGAACCTAAAGAGCTGACCACCTAGAAATGGAGAGTGAAACTGGGTGTCAGCAGCTGAGAACTGCAGGTGCAGCTTATTTTAACTATAGAAACAGACTTGTTTGCAGAATGACCTAGGAATTAGGTTCTACTCTACCATTTACTAGCTGGGCAAATTAGTTAAACTCTGAAGCCACAATTTCTTCATCCAAAAAAAAATAAACATTAACTGTACCTATTGGATAGGACCGAAGAACTAATTAAATAAACTGATGTCTGTAAAATGATTAGCACAGTGTGGATTTTAGTAAGGCCCAATAACTGTTACCCATTATTATTATTACAGGAGAATAACAGCTTATTGTTGAACATCATAATGTTTCATAGGGCATTCTCCTAATTCGCTTGCAAAAGTATCACGTTGAACCACTGAAATTACTGATATGCGAGGGACCAGCAGTTGGCGTAACGGCTATGTCATTGGACTCCCATGTAGTCAATCGTGGTTTGAGTCCTGGACCCGGTGGCTTAAACTTACACCAGGCGAATGTGCGTGCGTGCCCAAGATCCCGAGAGGAGAATGGAGGAGAAGGAATTGGCCATCCCCCTTAGGGGTGATTTCTCGCTTTTTATCTCTCGGTCTCTCTTTGTCTTTCTGATGAGCACATGAGCCCTATGGCAAAAACCTCTAAAAAAAAAAAAAAAAGAACAAGAAAAGAAATTACTGATATGTTACCATTGTTAATCTTCAGAAATAAATTTCTTGTGAGTCAACAGATTTATAGTAAAGAGATACAATGCTATCTCTCTTCTAGATGCTACTGCCAAAACGTACTCATAGGAGTTTCTTCTAAAAAGTACATATGAGAATTTCCTTAGATACACAGAAATGTTACTTCAGAATGTCTTTTAAGGACAAAATATGTCTTTTGCATACATCTGACACTGGAACATTTTCTTTTTTTAAAGAATTATTTTATTTACTTTTATTCATTGTCATTATTTTAATTTTATTTTATTTTTGAAGTTGACCAGAGAGAGAACGAAAGTGAGTAAGCTAGGTCCAGGACTCAAACCACGGTCAGCCATGTGGGACCCAAGCAGCCTTAACCACCATGACACCTGCCAGCCCCAGAACATTTTCTTTAAATAGATCATCCCTACCTCCCCCCGCCTCTGCTACAACTAAGATGAGTGTGTCCAGAAGCCACAAATAACTATGCTCCAAGCAGAGCTTTTTGCACTATGAATTATGGTTTTAACATTGCTCTTCCTTCTCTGTTTATCCCACAATCAAAATCCCCAAATCAGGATTTATTCTCCTCTTCAGGCAAATCCAAATTAACGTTAACAGCTATATCATATAGGTCAATTAGACCATCCAGATAGACCTAATAAAGGTTTTATGTACATTATTTCCCTGCAGTAATAACTAGTTTGTAAGTAGATGAAGGATGGTCATTCTTGAGACGAGCAGTTAGCATAATGGCTATGTCGCTGGACTCCCATGTAGTTGACCTTGGTTCACGTCCCAGACCAGGTGGCTTAAAACTCACCCCGGGCACGTGTGCGTGCGTGCCCCAGATCCCAAGAGGAGAATGGAGGAGAAGGGACTGCGGCGTGCCCATCCTCCCTGGGGGGTGATTTCTCGCTTTCTATCTCTCTATCTCTGTCTGGCGAGCGCACGCGCCCTATAGCAAAAACCTCTCCAAAAAAAAAAAAAAGGATGGTCATTCTTCACTCTACTTACAAAGGGGTTATATAGATGACATAGGAAACCAGGAGTGGACCCAAATGTAACAAAAAGTCTCTCCCAGAGGGGCCAGGTGGTGGTGTAATGGTATTGCAATTGGACCCAAGTGGGAATGGTCCTGGGTTCATGTCCTGGGACCTCCCTGGCCATCCAACTGAGACTAGAAGTTGATGGTGGTGGAAAGACCCTATTGAGGGTATCTCTCTCTCTCTCTCTCTCTCAATAAATAAAGATAAATAAACACTAAAAAAAAAAAAAGCTAAATATGCCCCAGAAAATATGAAATAGGCTTGCCAGATATTCCATTGTCTTGGCAAATTTTTTCAGTCTCTGGATAGATAATAAAGCAGTCAATGAATTGATATGTTTTATTGAGCAGTTACTATGCTCTAGGCATTCCATTAGGTTCTTTTATGAACTTTGTTTAATTTGCATCCCACAACAATCTTGTAATGATGGTTCTTCTCAGCAAAAGAAGGTCTTAAAGAGAGTAGGTGACCTAGCAAGATCATGACTAGTAAGTGGAAAAATGGGTTTTGAACACATCGTTTAGCTCCAATGTAACTTATTTTCTGTTATATTTCATGAAAACATCATTTTCTCCACCTTTACACGCTTTTTAAAGATATATACATCACCCTAAAATCCTATAATCAGAAACAATTTTACTGACTTAAGTGAAAGGGCCACTAGACTTCTCTCTTCTCTGCAGTGTTTGGTAACTTTGCAAACTATGATTTTCTCCCTGTGATTAAATGCTGTCTACAAATCTAAGACGAGAGAAACCAACAAGGGGAAGGTACAAAACTATTACAAACAAAATCTGAATGAGGGAAAATACTATTGTCAGTCTGGTCCCTTTGAATCCACAGAATAGAGTGAATCTCAGTCATCTCTGAGTTGCCTGGAATACCGTATACATTTAAATGATGAAATAAAAATTAACCCCACTTGTGCAACTTAGATAAGTCATGTACTCTCTTTGGAAGAATGGGACCAAAAGATCTGGCATAACCCTGCCTCTGGACATCTGTGACCTTGTAATGCCACTAGTCAACTTGTGCAAGGTTATGTGAAAAACAAAGAATTTGTGGGGCTGTGTTTTGGTTGCTTAAAGGCAAACAGTCTCAAGAGATAATAAACTATCTTCCCAAAGACTAGTTATCTCCTGAGAGTTTTTCTCTGGATCATACCTATTTTAAAAGAAGTTGGCCATTACTTTAGTTGTTTTTGTTGTGGTGGTGGTTGGTTTTATTTGTTTGTTTAATAATGAGGGAGGAGCATTTGGAACTTTGAGGAATTGTAGTTTCCTTTGGGCAATAAACAATCTAGGATTTATATCAATAAACTCTAAATCTTTTGTACGTAAATAATCTGGTGAGCAAGAGAGACGATTTACATTTGTACGGATTTGATCCACCACAAGAAATTCTCCCAAATTCATGAAAATACTCTTCTGCCTTATAGTATTTCCATGTTTGTTTTGTTTTGTTTTGTTTTGTTTTGAGAGGTTTTTGCTATAGGGCATGTGCGCTCACCAGAAAGACAGAGAGAGACAGAGAGACAGAAAGCGAGAAATCACCTCCCCACAGGGGGGATGGCCACAACGCAATCCCTTCTCCTCCATTCTCCTCTCGGGATCTTGGACACGCACGCACACGTGCCCGGCCTGAGTTTAAGCCACTGAGTCCAGGACTCGAACCACGGTCGATTATATGGAAGTCCAATGGCATAGCCATTACACTAACTGCTGTTCCCTTCATGTTTGTTTTGACATGGAATTATTCTCTAAAACTTTTCAAGTTAGAATTGACCCTTAAGGGGCCAGCTGGTGATGTGATGAATAAGGTAACTGGATCCAACATGGCTGACTACACAGTTCAAGTCCCAGATCTGGCAACTTGAAAAACAAGAAGTCCTATGGAGTTGTCCATGTAGTGAGGATCCAAGGCCTCCTACGAGCAGCAAAGAAGGAACTGATGCCTCTTGACAGCAGCCATGTAAGTGAGCCATCTTGGGCACAGATCCTCTGACCCTAGTCTAGCCTTCACATATCTGAGGCCCCAGATAACACATTCACTGCACTGAGCCAGAAATACCTAGTTAAGCAACTCCCAGATCCTGGCCTTCTAAAACTGTATGAGATGATAATTGATTTTTGTTTTAAACTTCTAAATTTTAGGGGAATTTTCTAGGCAGCAATGGCTGAATAACAGAGTTGATGAACACAGCACTCCTGAAAGAAGGAAGAAATGAAGGAGAAGGGATTACAGCATGACCGTCCCCTATGGGAAAGTGCTTTTTCACTTTTCCCTTTCTTTCTCTCTTTCTCTCTGTCTCTCTCCAGCAAATGTACACATCTTCTTACAAACTTGAAAAAAAAAAATTGACCCTTGGGACCAGTAGATGGCATAATGGTTACATTGCTGGATTCCTATGTAGTGAACCGCAGTTGAAGTGCCAGACTAGGTAGCTTAAAACTTAAGCCGGGCACACGTGTGTGCATGAGAGGAGAATGGAGGAGAAGGGATTGCAGCGTGGCAATTCCCCCGGAGGATGATTTCTCGCTTTCTGTCTCTCTGTCTCTCTCTTGCTCTCTGGGGAGCCCAAAACCCCTATAGAAAAAAAAAAAAAAAAAAAAAAAGCTGTGTCTTGTTGGTTTCTTCTCTGCAATAACAAAAGCACTTCATGTACTTTCAAGGTTATGTAACTTCCAGGCAGCAGAACTTCCATCTTTACTATGTCAGGATAGCAAGTACCCCTTTCTAAATTTAGAATAGATTTGGCCTTAGACCAGGTAGATTGTGTTTTTTCTCATATTTATTTTAAGTACTACTGAACAGAAGGCAGTTGCGGGGAGGACACCACAAAAGTATAAGTGGAAAGGGAACCAGCAGTTAGCGTAATGGCTATGTCGCTGGACTCCCACGTAGTCGACCGCGGTTCGTGTCCCGGACCTGGTGGCTTAAAACTCACGCTGGGCGCGTGTGCGTGCGTGCCCAAGATCCCGAGAGGAGAATGGAGGAGAAGGGATTGTGGCGTGACCATCCCCCCTGGGGGGTGATTTCTCGCTTTCTGTCTCTATGTCTCTCTCTGTCTGGCGAGCGCACGCGCCCTACAGTGAAAATCTCTCAAAAAAAAAAAAGTGTAAGTGGAAATTGTTTTCGTAAAGAAATGAAAAGAACAGTTAGACCAATATTGTAATGGATAATGTAGTCCTTGGATGTTGTTATACAGTATCTTAGATTTCACAAAATTTTTCCATGCTTGATTTCCCCTTCTCTTTTGAAAGCTTGTAATGAAATGGAACCAACGCAGGTTATACACTGAATTAAAACACAAGTGCTTTGAGATTAGGTGGATTTATGCCCTAATTTATTGATTTAGGAGTAGGATGAACTGAAAAGAACATGAAGAGAAGCACTATTGAGACTTTTTATTTCTAGCGTCTTTTCTGTTTCTTGCCATACGGCGTGCACTCATGCTCCTGGGTGCTGGGCGGTGGGGAGAAAGTGAGAAAGCACTCATCTGGGAGGATGGCCACACCATAATCCTTTCTCCTCCATCACTCCATTCTCCTCTCAGGATTTTGGGCATGCGCACACACGCACTGAATGTTTTTCAAGCCACCAGGTCCAGGATTTAAGCCATGCAGCCAGGAGGTATTCAGCTGCCTTGACCATCAAGCCATCTGCTGACCCATTTCTAGTTTCTTAATGAATTGAGTAATTTATTTTGTATCGACTGTATTGGTTTAGTCCCAGGCTACTGTGTCAGTTTTGAGGAACAGATTCTTAGCCACCAGGAGGCAGGAACCTTTTTTGTTTGTTTGTTTTTTGGGGGGTTTTTTTAAGAAAAAGAAAAGAAAAAGAAAAGGAAGAAAAGAAAGAAAGAAAGAAAGAAAGAAAGAAAGAAAGAAAGAAAGAAAGAAAGAAAGAAAGAAAGAAAGAAAGAAAGAAAAGGAAAAAATGCCAGAGGGTGTACGCATTCCCCAGAGAGATAAAAAAAGTTTTTTTTTTTTTTTGGAGAAGTTTTTTTCCATAGGGCGCATGCACTCGCCAGAAAGACAGAGGGAGACAGAGAGACAGAAAGCGAGAAATCACCACCCTAGAAGGGATGGCCATGCCGCAATCCCTTCTCCTCCATTCTCCTCTCGGGATCTTGAGCATGCACGCACACGTGCCCATTTTGAGTTTAAGCCACCAGGTCCGAGACTCAAACCACAGTCGACTACATGGGAGTCCAGCAACATAGCCATTACTCCAACTGTTGGTCCTTCCCAGACTGATACAAAAAAAGAGAGACAAAGTGAGAAAGCACCCCCTACCCCGTGGGGGTTGGTCACACTGCAATCTCTCCTCCTTCATCTCTCCCTCCTTCGGGGATTTTGCGTTTGTACAGGCATATGTGCCCAACACGTTTTACAAGCCACTGATCTAAGACTCAGACCAAGCAGTTGACCATGTGAGCTCCAGCCACCTTGACCACCATGCCACTGGCTGGCCCAGGAGAAGCCTAAACTTATAGGCATCTACGAAAATTCTCAGGGCATCACGCAGGTCCTGGGTCACAGAGGATTCTACCTTCTCTTTGTTCCCATGCTCTCTCCCATGAAGGATGAAGTAAACCATTCTTCCACTGTGTCCACCCAATCCATTATAGTTTTTAGCCAAACACTCCCCCCTGCTCCTTAGAAGAGCTCTGTAGTCAAATAGACCATGTTCAAACCCTGGCTCTCCCACTTTCTGTGTGACTTCAGAAAATTTCTTAACCTCTTTAAACCTATGTATCTTCACCTGTTAAATGGGAGTGAAGATAGTACCTGCCCACTAAAGTGGTTTTATAGATTAAGTGAGCTAATGCACAGTAAAGTACTTTTCACCTTCATAGTACTTATCCTTTTTTTAAAGTTTTTTTTTTTTTTTTTTTGCCATAGAGGGTGTGCACTCAATAAAGACAAATAAGAGGGTAAGTGAGAAATCATCCCCCAGGGGGGATGGCCATGCAATAATCCTTCCTCCATTCTCCTCCTGGGAACTTGGGCACGCACACGCATCCAGGATGATTTTCAAGCCGCCGTGTCCAGGACTAGAACCACTATTGGCCATGTGGTAGTCCAGTGCCTTAACCACCACACCACCTGCTGGCCCAGTGCTTACCCGTAAGTACTAGTTTGTCAGGGATGGAGACCCTGCCCTCAGAGCTCCAGCCCCTACCGTGGGGAACATAAAATACAATAAGAGATAAGACATGCAAATACAGTAAAAGTGTACTAGCACTAAAATCATAATGCTGTGAGCAACACAGAACTTCAGAAAAGAGAGAGATTTACATGGGAGTGGCCTAGGAAGATTTTGTCAAAGAAAAACATATCATAGAATTTAAAAATTAGATAGGATTTGAGTAGGTAAGAGAAACAGGGCAGTATTTCTATCGGATCGTCGGGAAAGTCATGATACATTTTTTTTTTTTTTGGAGAGATTTTCACTGTAGGGCGCGTGCGCTCGCCAGACAGACAGAGAGAGACATAGAGACAGAAAGCGAGAAATCACCCCCCAGGGGGGATGGTCACACCGCAGTCCCTTCTCCTCCATTCTCCTCTCGGGATCTTGGGCGCGCACGCACACGCGCCCGGCGTGAGATTTAAGCCACCAGGTCCGGGACACGACCCGCGGTCGACTACGTGGGAGTCCAGCGACATAGCCATTACGCTAACTGCTGGTTCCCGATACATTTTTGCATAGAAAACTATGTCATAGCTTTTCCAAAGACCCAATAGTTGAAAGGAGAACAGAAATATATGAAAAACAAAGGAGGATCTGGATGAAAGGCCATGAGTAGACCATGTGGTACATAACAGGGATAATTATGCACCTCAGTGGGATTTGACTAAAAAAGCCAGATCAAGCGAGACTGGCACAGTTGTCAGAGGAGCGGGAAGGCAGACATTTAAGGAATAGGAAAGCACTGGAAAGCAGATGAGTAACGTGATAATAAAAAGCAGGAAGGGTTATAGAGGGAAAGGAAGGGAACTGAGAGACTAGACAGCAGGCTATCACAGATAGAGGCTGCAGTGCTCTCTGTTGGAGGTGGGGCAGAATTGCAGGCATCAACTGGTCCCCATGGCCAAGGCGCAGGAGACCCGTCAGCCAGCAAAAGGGGAAAATAGAATTAGATCACCTGGTGGGAACCAGTAGGCTGTGAAATGGCTACATCACTGGATTTCCACGTAGTTGACCGTGATTTGAGTCTTGGACTCAGAGGCTTGGAGCTCACGCCAGGCACGTCTGCATGTGTGCCCAAAATCACAAGAGGAGAATGGAGGAGAAGGGATTGTGGCAAGGCCATTCTCCCTGGAGGGGGTGATTTCTCACTTTCTGTCTCTCTGTCTCTCTCTGTGTCTCCAGCGAGCACACACGCCCTATAACAAAAATCTCTAAAAAATAATAGTAATAATAAAAAGGTCACATGATGTTGGAGTAGGAGGATTTGTATTCGTGACTTTAGGGTGTTGGTTTTACTGTAGAAATAATTATAATTATGCAAAAAAGCAAAGAATCCAAGAAAGAATTGCCAGAGGAGGAATTAAAAATATGCTATATGAAAGCACCCACCTTGATCCTGAAAGAAAACAAAGCAACGGCAACAAGGACAGTTAAGCAATCTTGAGCATAGAGAACCAGCACACAACTCCCTGACGTCAATGTGAACAGAGCTGAGCTCAACCACATAAAACATTTTATATACAGTAAGAAAGCTCTCAATTGGGGCCAGCAGTTGGCATAATGGCTATGTTGCTGGACTCCCTTGTAGTCAATCATGGTTCGAGTCCCAGGCCCGGTGGCTTAAACTCACGCTGGGCGCGTGTGTGTGCGTGCCTAAGATCTCGAGAGGAGAATGGAGGAAAAGGGATTGCAGCATGGCCATCCCCCCTGGGGGGTGATTTCTCGCTTTCTGTCTCTCTCTCTTTCTGGTGAGCGCATGCACCCTATAGCAAAAAAAAAAAAAAAAAACTCTCCTAAAAAAGAAAAAAGAAAGTTCTCAATCAAGTAAATAAAGTATGTGTAAGTTGTAGTCTTCTTTTCACACTTATATGAAAATTTGCCAATCCATTCAGACCTCGTTTCTGTGCCAGGCATTCATCTATGTTACATTTGATAGGCCTGTTATACTTAAAATACCACAGTATTGATAGGCAGTGTCATTTAGAATTATAAAACTAATGTTTAATGTACTTGAAAGAAAAGTTTCCTTTTTTATTAAAACTTTCTTTTTTAAAAAAAGAATCAAATGTAAGATAACAATGAGTAAAACTGATTAGGAGCAGTGGGAAAAAAAAAGACAAGAGGAACTTTATGAAAGATGAACTATCGGTATTTAAGGACAAATTGGGTAAAGAAAAAGAAGAAATAAAGTCTCTAGGTTTCAAGATAAATGAGAGATCTTCAAAAAGTTCATAGAAAATGCATATTATGACAAAATTATGTGTGGATTTCAAATTTTTTGTACCGAAATAAGCTCATATCTTTGATTTCATTTGTCTATGAACTTTCTGAAGTCCTTTCATATTACAGCTTATGATACAATATCATAATGTGACAGAAGCACAATTCTCCTTAAATTGACATACCTTTGCTTATATGACCTAAACTTTTTTTATCTTTTTTTAAGAATTGTTTAATTTTACTTATTATTTAGAGAGAGAAAGCCTCCAGGTCCAGGACTCAAACTACAGTCAGCCATCTAGGAGTCTAGTGCCTTAACAACCACACCACCTGCTGGCCCCCAAGCCTAAACTTTTATTATTTTAAGCTTCATGAAATGAATCAAAACCCTATTTTACCCATTTCGTAACTTTGAAGCTTAACTTCAAGTTGACTTTATTCATTTAGCAAATGTTTCTTGGAGACCCTACTATATCAGATACTGTGTTAGGCACTGGAATTAAACAAAAGCATTGAAATGCCCCCTTTGGGCTTTTTCAGTCTTTGGTACTTGGAGGTTAGGAGGAAACAGAAGAGGAGACAGCAGAGGTATACATTGTATTATAGAATCTGCTCTGAAGTGAACGTAGGCACGTCATTGCTGAGGTACCTTGGAGAGTGCTCTAACACCCACTGGAGGAGATGCCTTGAGACTCACATCGTCTTTCCTGTCAGTAGGTTCAATATGCTCTCTATGGAAGGAATAAACAAAACTGCCAAGATACAATTCTTCTTCCGTCCATTCTCACCTAACCCTGAGGTTCAGATAATGATTTTTGTGGCCTTCCTGGTGATGTATCTGACTAGCCTCAGTGGAAATACCACAATTGCAGTCATTGTCCAGCTCAACCACTCCCTCCACACCCCTATGTACTTTTTTCTGGCTAACTTGGCAGTTCTGGAAATCTTCTATACCTCTTCCATCGCCCCACTGGCCTTGGCAAACCTTCTTTCAATGGGCAAGACTCCCGTTTCCATCACTGGATGTGGCACTCAAATGTTTTTCTTCGTCTTCTTGGGTGGGGCTGATTGTGTCCTGCTTGCAGTCATGGCTTATGACCGGTTTGTCGCCATCTGCTACCCCCTGAGATACACCCTCATCATGAGCTGGTCCTTCTGTGTGGAGCTAATGGTAGGGTCCCTGGTGCTGGGGTTCCTGCTGTCACTGCCGCTAACCATCTTGATCTTTCATCTCCCATTCTGCCACAACAATGAGATCTACCACTTCTACTGTGACATGCCTGCAGTCATGCGCCTGGCTTGTGCAGACACACACGTTCACAAGACTGCCTTGTATATCATCAGCTTCATCGTCCTCAGCATCCCCCTTTCCCTGATCTCCATCTCTTATGTCTTCATCGTGGTAGCCATCTTACAGATCCAGTCTGCAGAAGGACGCCACCGCGCCTTCTCCACCTGCTCCTCTCACATCGTCGTGGTCCTCCTGCAATATGGCTGCACCAGCTTCATTTACTTATCCCCCAGTTCCAGCTACTCTCCTGAGATGGGCCGAATGGTGTCTGTGGTCTACACTTTTATCACCCCCATTTTAAACCCCTTGATCTATAGCATGAGGAACAAGGAACTGAAATCTGCCCTGTGGAAGGCACTGAGGAAGTTCTAAGTGGGACGATCTTATCATGTATTTAAATCTGGACACTGTGGAGAGTGAAATAGGATGCTGCTAATAATTATGCTGGGGTCCCAGCTGCAATGGCACAAGCAGGAGACTGCCACTAAGCAGTGGCTGAGGTCACATGAGAGGCTGTATTCAGTCCCCAGCTCAACCTATACATGGGCAAAGCATGGTGGTTCGAGCCTGTGATCCGAGTTAACAGGGAGGCTGGAGCAGGAGCAGCGTGGCAATGCCAAGACTCAAAAATACCACCACCACCCCACACACAAACACACAAAAATAACAATAATAACAATTATACTGGGATGACATTGATAAAGAATGCCCTCAGGAGACCCAGATATGTGGCCCATTTTTCTTGGAACTCCAGAGGAAATAAATACTATCGTCTTATTGAAAATAAAACTGAATCAAGTAGGGCAATATACTGACCTGGGCATGAATGAAGAAAAGAAAATCAACATTTATTGGACAGTTACTACATATCAGGCACTTTATATAGATTATCTCACTTAACCCACAGTTCCTTTCACAAGAAAGGAAACTAAACAAAGATACATACCCAAAATGAGAACAAATCATTTAGAAATATAAATTTTAGGAGACCCACTGGTAGTGTGGTGGTTAGGGTGCTGGACTCCCAAATGGCTGACTATGGTTTGAGTCCCAAACCTGGTGGCTTGCTTTCTCACTTTCCCTCTCTCTCTATATATATATATATCTCTGTCTCTCTCTGGTCAAAATAATAGTAATAATAATAATAAATAAATAATTATTTAAAAGAAAAAAAAATATATATATATAAATTCTAGGCTCTTGAGGCCAACAGGTGGCATGGTGGTTAAGGCACTGACTCACATGGCCAACCGTGGACCTGCCACCTTGCTTTCTCACTACCTGCATCCTCGTGTGTCTCTTTCTCTCTGGTGAGCCCTTGTGCCATATAGCAAAAATTTTAATAATAATAATAATAGATCAAATTAATTTTTTTAAAAAAAAAAAAGTAGGTTTTCTTCATATAATGCCACTCTCCTGATTCTGGCTTGCTCTACCAGTAGGCATATATATAAACCTCGGGCCAGACTCTTTCTAGGCTTAAGTTTCCTTATTTCTAAAGTGGTACAGCTGAACTTAAAGATTCCAAGGGGGCCTTCCAATGTTATAGTTATGTTCTAAATATTGACCAATAAAGGGGACCTGCAGCTAGCATAATGTCTATGTCACTGGACTCCCATGTAGTCGTCTCCAGTTTGAGTCCCAGACCTAGTGGCTTAAAAGCACGCCAGGCGCGTGTGCGTGCATGCCCAAGATTCTGAGAGGAGAATGGAGGAGAAGGGATTGCAGCGTGGCCATCCCCCCTGGGGGTAATTTCTCGCTTTCTATCTCTCTGTCTCTCTCTGCCTTTCTAGCGAGCACACATGCCCTATAGCAAAAACCTCTCCAAAAACAACAACAACAAAAAGCATTGACCAACAAGGTCCTAGAATGGCAAAAACAAAAACAAAACAAAACAAAAAAAATTTGCAGGTAGCAGAAGGAAAGAGAACTTTCTTATCTTTGTTTACATTTTTTTGTTGATATTGTTAACAAAAATTAAAACTCTTGACAGTGTTCACTTTTTTTTTAGGCTTTTGCCATAGGGCATGTACACTTGCTGGAAAGAGACAGAGATAGTGAGAGGAAAAGTGTGAAATCACCCACCAGAGGGGATAAGCACGCCATAATTCCCTCTCCTCCATTCTCCTTCTGGGATTTGGGGCACACATGTGAGTACATGTACCCAGCATTGAGTTTTAAGCCACCAGATCCAGGACTCATACTGCAGTCCGCCCTGTCCACTACATCACTTGCTGGCCCCTAGTGTTCATAATTTTTTCGAGAGATTTTTGCTACAGGGCATATGCACTCACTAGAGAGACAGAAAACACAAAATCACATCCTCGGGTGGATGGCCACACCACAGTCCCTTCTCCTCCATTTGCCTCTCAGGATTTGGGGCACACACATACACACACATCCCCAGTGTGAAGTTTCAAGCCGCCAGTTCCAGGCTCACACAATGGTCAACCATGTGGGAGTCCAGCAATGTAACCACTGCTGGTCCCAGTTCATAATGTTTAAAGAGCACCCCAATAATAAAAAAAGGATGATAATAATGGAGGAAAATGTTATTTAATTTAGTATAGGAGTAGGAGAAAATGGGGGAGCTGGAATTTTACATTCTTCCAGAATCTCTTCTATAGCATCTCAAACAGAAATGAAGATTCTACTTGAGCTTTCAAGGAGAAGATCATGAACTCATTAGATACTTCATTTCTTATTGTACAATTCAAGTTATTAAAGTACTATACCTTATCTTGAGTTAACATCTATCATTTTTGCTTGTTTGTTTGCTATAGGGCACATGTGCTTGAGAGAGACAGAGAGAAAATGAGAAATCACCCCTGGGGGTGGGGGGGAATTGCTGCACCCCAAACCCTTCTCCTCCATTCTCTTCTCAGAATTTTGGGTATGCATGCACACATACCTTGTGTGCTTTTCAAGCCACTGGCTCTGGGACTTAAACCATGCAGTTGTGGGATCCAGTTACCTTAACCTCCATGCCACCTGCTGGCCCCACATCTATCTACAAACAACTTTCTCCCACTGGTTCTGTTTTACCCTCAAAAGATTTCTTTTAGGGAACCAGCAGTTAGTGTAATGGCTATATCGCTGGACTCCCACATAGTCAACTGCAGTTCACGTCCCAGACCCGGTGGCTTAAAACTCACACCGGGCTCATGTGCGTGCATGCCCAAGATCCCGAGAGGAGAATGGAAGAGAAGGGATTGTGGTGTGACCATCCCCCCTGGGGGGTGATTTCTTGCTTTCTGTCTCTATGTCTCTGTCTGTCTGGCGAGCACACGCGCCCTATAGCAAAAACCTCTCCAAAAAAAAAAAAAAGATTTCTTTTATATTAAACCTCTTCAAATTTGTAAAAACAAAGTTTGTAACTTCTTTAAGCCTATTTTCTCTAGCCAATCCTTTCCCCTGGAGGTTATATTTGAACCCTCTCATTATACCATTTCACCAGGTTTTTGTTTGTTTGTTTGTTTATCTTAACTCTATACCTACCTATTTAAAATTTCGTCCAGAAATAACCACAGCACACTGGAATATTTTGTTCTGAAAAACTGTTACTTTTCATGACCTATAAACTATATTTTCCTTAAATTTTTAACATCATTTTAGACCCATAAATTCGGTATCCAATAAAACCTTTATTACTTTTTATAAAACTTTTGATTCTTCCTGACTGTAATTTATTTTAGTAGCATAAATTTAAGAATTTTCATTGAACATTGATAAATAAGTTTACTGGTGATACAAACTACAGGCTTTATTTTATTCATCATAGTTTTATGTTGTGGTCAAAAGTGCAATTGTATTTTATTGCCATTGTCCATGTTGTTGACAAAAATGTAAAATAAGACAAAATGAAGGCAGTTTGTGGTAGGCCTCTTCTTTACGAATTGTTCCACTAGATAGAAATTTGCTCAATAATACCATCTGTGAGAGGGTGCAATAATTATGGCCTCTCCTGAATCCCATCTCCCTATCTCCATGTCTCTGTTAGCGTTCTCCCACTTGGCTCTAGGAAAGCCTATATGATTTGCTTCGGCCCATGGAATATTAGCAAGTGTACTGCAGGCATTTACAATTATACTTTGGGGCCTATCTTCTCTTACTGCACTGAGACCTCCATATGAAAAGGCTCAGGCTAAGATGACACTCTGTGAAGCAGAGAGAAGCCATCCAAGTTGAGACTCCCTAGACCAGCCACCCCAGTCAATCTGCCAACTGACTTTAGTCACATTAGTAACTTCAGGAAAACCAGTAGAGCTCAGCTGTGGAGGGCACTGCATACAGAAGCCATCTTGAGCTATCCACCATCTTGGAAACCATTAGGTTTCACTTACTCATTGAGCAAGCCGGTTCTCAGAAATCATGTGACCAACCGTTCTCCCCAGGGGCGGTTTGGTTTCTAGGCAACGGGAGAGATCCACCCACATCAATGATTGGCTCATACTGTTCTATCTCATTTGCATTTCGGGCAACCGATTGGTGCCCTCCATCCTGTGTATAAGCTCACAATTCTTCCTTAATAAACGAGACTTGATCAGCACCTCCTCTTGTCTCCACTCTGTGTGTCTGTGTGTTTGTCCCATCTCTCACTCCCTCCCTCAGGAAATCTGTTCGACTGTCCTGCTGATCGGGACACGTGGTGCCCGGAAAAAGGACCTGAGTACGAAGGATCCAGTGAAGAGCACCCGAGGGAGGCCGGCGAGAAAAAACATAGAAGGACGAAGAGAAGACGTCCTGGTAAGTAGTTACTTACATTTCATTTTAAGTACGGGTAATAATGGGACAAGAGCTTAGTCAGCATGAACTATTCGTTCAGGACTTAAAAGAAGCCCTTGCCACTATGGTCGCTAAGGGAGAGCAGATCATGCAAAATGATCAACCCCAGGAGGAGGCTATAGCCGCCTCAGATCTAACCAAGGATTCTAAAATTGAAAAAGAACAGGGAGAGGATCTTATTTCCCTAGAAAATGAGGGAGAAGTTAAAAGCCCCGAAGGCGAGACAAAACCCAAACAATCCAAAAAACTAAGAAAGGAAAACAACCTTAAGGCTCTCCAAGAGCCAAAGAAAAAACTATACCCCTCCCTTACAAAATTTAAAAACTACTCAGACGAGTCATCAACTAGTTCAGAGGAGGAAATCCTAGAGGCCGAGGCTGACAAATAAAATAACCTCGAATGGTCGCCTTTCAAAAAACGGCCACCGCCCTATAGCACTATCGCCTCAGCACCGCCTCTTATTGACGCAAAACAAAAAATAATTAATGAAATAAAACAATTAAAAGAACAAATTCAATTAGAAAAAGAGCACCGGAAACTAATATCACAATTAGAGAAACTAAAAACCAATACAGACAAAGAAACAAAACTAGTTCAAGGATCACATATGACAGACTTTGAGACATTCCCTTTTACGGAAACTG
>NW_006159688.1:995498-1015502 GCF_000334495.1 Tupaia belangeri chinensis | reverse complement strand
CACAATGAAAATCAAATGCAGTATGACCCAGGGCTCTTTGCACAAATTCATACAGCAGGCATAAAGGCCTGGAAAAAACTCCCTGCCAAAGGAGATTTGAGCACCTCCCTTACTAACATTAGACAAGGGCCTGATGAATCTTTTTCTGACTTTGTGCATCGATTAATTACCACATCAGAAAGAATATTCGGTAATGCTGATGCAAGTACAGACTTTGTAAAACAACTGGCGTATGAAAATGCTAACGCCTCTTGTCAGGCAGCCATTAGACCACATAGAAAAAAGACGGACCTGACAGGGTACATACGTCTGTGCTCAGAGATTGGATCAGCATACCAAGAGGGATTGGCCATGGCCGCTGCCCTTCAAGGGTACACCGTCCGCCAATTCCTTGACCGCAGTAATTGAGGTAATTGTTTTAAATGCGGTCGCCCAGGACACATGGCAAAACAATGTAAAACAAAAAATATTAAAGATCAGAGACAGAATCGACCCCTTGAGTTATGCAGTAAGTGCCAGAGGGGACGTCATCCTGCCAACGAGTGCAGGTCCAAAACAGATATCCATGGCAGACCACTCATTCACTCTCAGGGAAACGGAAACAGGAGCCAGCCCCAGGCCCCCATACCCAAACAAGTTTTGGGGGCAATGCAAACTGTTCCAACAAACAATCCATTTCAGATCTCTCTAGAGCAAATTCAGGAAGTGCAGGACTGGACCTCTGTTCCACCACCCACACAGTATTAACTCCCAAGATGAGATGGGGGTACAGGCCTTGCCTACTGGAATCTTTGGCCCTTTACCTCCAAACACCTTTGCAATACTCATGGGTCGTAGTAGTGCCGCTATGGAGGGACTTCAAATCTTTCCAGGAGTAATAGATAATGACTATGAGGGAGAGATAAAAATTATGGCTCCCCTCCACAACTATTACAGCTGGAAAGTGCATAGCTCAACTCCTCCTTCCACTGCTTTCCACTCCAAATAACATCCAAACCTCCTCACAAGGTGAAAAAGGGTTTGGTTCCTCAGATGCCTATTAGGTCCAACAAATTTCCCCAAAGAAACCAATGCTTACTTTATGGTTAGATGGTAAACAATTTTCTGGACAAGACACCAGAGCCAATGTTACCATTCTCAGAAAAGACAACTGGCCCCAAACTTGGCCCCTAACACCAACCCTTGCCCACCTAAAAGGCATTGGTCAAAGCCAGAATCCAGAAAGGAGCACTAAAGTATTACAGTGGACAGACAGAGAGGGAAACCAAGGAACCATCCAACCCTTTATTATAGAAGGTCTCCCCATAAACATTTGGGGTACAGATTTGTTATCACAAATGAGCCTCATTGTGTTCAGCTCTTCTGATACAGTTACTGCACAAATGTTAGCACCAGGAAAAGGCTTAGGAAAAAATGAATCAGGTATCATCCATCCCTTGATACCAAAACCTAAATTTAATAGGACAGGACTGGGAAATTTATCCTTAGAGCCATTGATATTCCTGTACCCTTGCCATTCTTATCCCTGATATAGAGATTGTTAAGGGGGATGAACCAGTCCCCGTCCCCACCTTCGACCTCATCACAGGCAGATCCAAACGCGCTATACAATTTATTCCCATTCTGGCTATCCTGAGTATCACCGCAGCTACAGCTGTCAGCTCCACTGGCTTGGGTTATTCTCTCCATCTATGCCAAGTCACTGAGGGTCTTATCTCAGATGATCAGGAATTAGCCTCCACAGTTATCTTCATTCAGGACCAATAAGACTCCCTTGCAGAAGTAGTACTCCAAAATAGACGTGGGTTAGACCTCCTCTTGGCAGAAGGGGGGTGGTGGTCTCTGTCTTGCTTTACAGGAACGCTGCTGCTTTTACGCCAACAAGTCCGACAGAGTTTGTGACAAGCTCAACCAATTACAAGAAGATCTTCTTCAATATAGAAAACAATTTGCCAACAATCCCTTATGGACCACGTGGAACAGACTTCTCCCATTTTTACTCCCCTTGCTTGGTCCTCTTTTGGGCCTTCTGATTGTTTGTTCTTTGGGGCCTATACTTTTTAATAAGCTCATGGCATTCCTTAAACAACAAATCGATTCAATAAAAATGCAGCCTATCCAAGTCCACTATCACAACCTGGAGATGGAAGACCGCAGGGCCTAGACTGTGCTCCTGCCTGAGGCGCTGAACAAAGACAGGTAAGAGAGTCTGAGCCTGTAACAGCTGTACAGTCCTCCCACCCAAGACAGGAAACCCATCATTGCAATGGGATTCTCCAATGACGGGTAAGGATGGACATGTGGCTCTAAAAAACGACTCCAACCTAAGACAGGCACGATTCCCCCAGGTGTTTCTCCTCTCTTTGAAAAAATAAAAAAGGGGGACATGTGGAAGGCACTGCATACGGAAGCCATCTTGAGCTATCCACCATCTTGGAAACCATTAGGTTTTACTTCCTCATTGAGCAAACCATTTCTCAGAAATCATGTGACCAACTGTTCTCCCTGGGGGCAGTTGGGTTTCTAGGCAATGGGAGAGATCCACCCACATCAATGATTGGCTCACACTGTTCTATCTCATTTGCATTTCGAGCAACTGATTGGTGCCCACCAGCCTGTATATAAGCTCACAATTCTTCCTTAATAAACAAGACTTGATCAGCACCTCGTCTTGTCTCCACTCTGTGTGTCTGTGTGTTTGTCCCATCTCTCACTCCCTCCCTCAGGAAACCTGCCCTGCGGATCGGGACACTCAGCCAGAATGTTGGCCCAGAGAATTAAGGGCAAATAAATGATGTTGTATTGGGTAATTAAGTCATTAAGTCCCTTGAATGGATTAGTGCTTTATAAGAGATGGAAGAAACCAGCTTATGCCATTTTTCTCTTTTATTAATCATTTATTTAATTTTATTTATTATTATTATTTAATTTTCTATAGGGCATGTGAGCTTTCCAGAGAGACAGAGAGAGAGAAAGCAACCCTCCAGGTCCAGGACTTGAACCGCAGTAAGCCATGTGGGAGTCCAGTGCCTTAACCGCCACACTACCAGCTGGCTCCCATTTTTATCTTTTGTCCCTTTCACCCTGTAAAGACACAGCACTCAAGTAGTCATCTTGAGGGACCAGCAGTTAGCATAAGGGCTATGTTGTTGAACTCCCATGTAATCGACCCTGGTTCGAGTCCCAGACCCGGTGACTTAAACTCACACCAGGCGCATGTGCGTGCATGCCCAAGATCCCAAGAGGAGATCGGAGGTGAAGGGATTGTGGTGTGGCCATCCCCCCTGGGGGGGTGATTTCTCACTTTCTGTCTCTCTGTTTCTCTCTGGCTTCCTGGCGAGTGCACACGCCCTATAGCAAAAAAAAAAGTCATCTTGGACACAGAGTCCAAAGCCTTCACCAGAAACCAAACCTGCCAGTATCTTAAACTTAGACTTCTTAGCCTCCGATTGGGAAGAAATAAATTTCTGTTCATAATAAATTAACAAGTCTCAAGTATAACTATTCCTCATGGGAGGAGGAGGGATGTTTTCTGTTCTCCTTCTTCTCTCTGTCTCTGTGTCTTTCTCTGGGAAGCCTTCCAGGAAAAAAAAGAAAAAAGAAAAAAAAAAGTTACTTCAGTAAACACATGAATGATAAGGAAGTAAAATAGCCTTGTTGCCGATATGGAGAAAGTTTTAATGGTCTGGATGGAAGATCGAACCAGTCACAGCATGCCTTTAAGCCTAATTCAGAGCAGTGCTCTAACTCTTCAGTTATTCGAGGGATGAGAGAGGTGAGGGAGCTGCCAAGGAAAACTGTAAAAGGTAGCAGAGGTTGTTTCATGAGGTTTAAAAAAAGAAAGAAGCCATCTCCATAACATCAAAGTGCAGGGTGGAAGCAGCAAGTGCTGATGAGGCTAAAACCACTGATGAAAGTGGCGACACCAGACAAAAGATTTTTCTGTGTGGACAAAACAGTCTTATACTGGAAGAAGATGCCATCTCAGACTGTCATTGATAAAGAGAAGTCAGTGTCTGTGCTCTATAAATGGAGCCACAAACCCTGGATGACAGGTCACTTGCTTACAGCATGGCTTACTGAATATTCTAACCGGGCACTTATGTGTGCGTGCCCAAACTCCCAAGAGAAACTGTGACAAGGCCATCTCTCCTAGAGAGGAATTACTCACTTTCCCTTTCACTGTCTCTCTCTCTCTCTCTGACAAACACACACGCTCTATGGCAAAAGCCTTAAAAACAAAAAAACAGAAATGCATTTCCTCACTTCTGAAGGCTGCAAATCCAAGTTCAAGGTGTCAGTAGGATTGATTTCTTCTGAGGCCTTTATCCCTAACTCGGGGATACTAGTCTTCTCCCTCTGTCACGGTCATTCTTCTGTGCTTGTCTGCGTCCTACTCGCCTCTTTTTATAAATCATGTTGGAATAGGGTCCACCCTAATGACATTACTTAATCTTGATTACCTCTTTAGATACCTCATCTCCAAATCTATTCTAAGGTACTGAGGTTTAGGACCTCAGCATATGAATCTGGGGAGACACAATTCAGCCCATAAAAAGCTTTAGTCTCAGAACATACAAAACCAGAGGATTATGCTTATTAATATCTAAGATAGCGTCAAACACTGAGTATCATTTCTAAATTAGACTACTACTTTCTATTTACTTCTATTGTATGCTGAAGATTTTCACACATTGGAGAGGCTTCTGTCATGCTTTTCCACTCTGATAGGGATGGTTTCTTAGCTGCTTCTTAATCAGAAAACAAAATATTGGGTTGCATAGGAAAATGCATCATGACTTTTCCGATGACCCAAAAGAACAACTTGGGCATGACTAAATGAGACAGCAGTTACCCTTCTTTTCTCCTAAGGATAGAAAGATGAAGTGCTAAGATTCCATGCGTATCTAACTTGGGAAGACATCCTCCTTCCCAAAGTGGTTTCAGTTGGAGGTCTTTTGGAAGTCAGATGTTGCCATGTGACTTTCTCATTATTTAAAAGCTGTAGAATGGTATCAGTGGGGACAGTAAGTAACTGGCTAGAGTGTGTGTACATGTTCATTATAAATTACAAACTTGGGACTTGCCCTGTAGCCCAGTAGTTAAAGAAACCTGTCTGTCTCTGTCTCTGTTTCTGTCTTTCTCTCTCTCTCTGGTAAGCACAAGCACCTTGTGGGGGATGAAGCAACTTTATGTGTTCAACCACCATTTGGTGAATCTTTGCATACTTCTCAACTTGAGAAGCTGGACATAGCCTCTAGCTCTGCACAAATGCTTGCTTTATCTTTAGTAGTTAGGTGGTTCAGAATCAATGGCAACTTGAAAAAAGGGAAAGTCTGAGTCTCCTACACTGTACATCTGTGATATTATGTATTTCCTTCTACTGACATAATGAAGGAACTAAGAAAAGTTCTCTTTCTTTTTTTTTTTCTTTTTAGATTTTTGTCATGGTTTCTGTGCTCACCAAAGAGAGAGGCAGAAAAAGAGGAAGAAAATGACAAATCACCACCACCACCACCCCGGGGGGACAGCCATGCCACAGTCCCTCTCCTCCACCCTCCCCTGGGACCATGAGCACACATGCATGTATGCACAGCATGGCCGTCAAGCTGCCAGGTCCAGAACTTGAACCATGGAATGGACTATGTGGGATCCAGTGCCTCAACTACCATGCCACCCTCTGGTCCAAAAAAGTTGTTTTTGTAATTCCTTCACTTTCTGCTTATATTTGTCATTTAATCTGAAGTGAAGTTCTTATACTGGATCTACAGTTGGATCTTGTGGGGGGGGTTTTTTTAGATCCATTTATCCACTCTTTTTTTATTGGGATTTTAGCTCATTAACATTTAAATCATAGTGTTTGTTTGTTTTGAGAGGTTTTTGCTACAGGGCATGTGCACTCTGCCAGAAAGACAGAAGAGACAGACAGAAAGCTAGAAAGCACCCCCCAGGGGGGATGGCCATGCCGCAATCCCTTCTCCTCCATTCTCCTCTTGGGATCTTGGGCACGCATGCATGCATGCATGCATGCACATGTGCCCAGTGTGAGTTTAAAGCCGCCAGGTCCAGGACTCGAACCATGGGCAACTACATGGGAGTTCAGTGACACAGCCATTATGCCAACTGCTGATCCTGACATTTAAATTATTGTTAGGGAAGGATTTACTATTGCCATTTTGATGTTTTCTGTTTGTGTTATACTTTCTTTGTCTCTTTTATTTCTTTCTGTCCTTCATTATGCTTCATTGTTGTTTTCTGTTGATAGGTTTTGACTTATTTCTCTTGTTCTTTTCTGCAACTTCCATTGAAATTCTGTTTGTGGTTAACACTGGGCTTATACTAAATATCTAATATTTATAACAGTATAAAACAGTATGTTTTAAATTGTGAATAATTTAAATTGCCTTGCATATAGAAACTCTGTTTTTATCTTTCTTCTCCTCAACTTTTGATGTTACAGTTTATAGCTATTTATATTATATATCCATAATATATTTCAGTTATAGATATTTTTAACTATTTGTTTTTAATCTTATTTATCCATTCACTTATTTTTTAATTTGACCAGAGAGAGACACAGAAAAAGAGAGAGAGAGGGAAAGTAAGAAAGCAAGCCACCAGGTCTGGGACTCAAACTGTTGTCAGCCATGTGGGATTGTCTAGCACCTTAACCACCACTCCACCTACTGATCTCCCTCTAGTTATTTTTTAAAAGAGATTTTTGCTATAGGATGCGTGCACTTGCTGGAGAGACAAAAAGAAAGTGAAAAATCACCTCTCCAGGGAGGATGACCATGCCCCAATTCCTTCCCTTCCATTCTCCATGCATCCAGCATGAGTTTTATGCTGCCAGGTTCAGGACTCGAACTGCAGTTGGCCATGAGGGAGTCCAGTGACATACCATTATACTATCTGCTGGTCCCTAGTTATTTTTAGTTCTTTAGTCTTTTACCTTTTATAGTAGAATTAAAAGAGATTTGCCACCAGCATTATAATAAAATACTTTCATCTGTCTATACGTTTACCTTTACCAACAAGTTTCACACTTTCTTATGTTCTTGTGTTGGTGCTTAGCATCCCTCATTTCAACTTGAAAAGCTCCATTAGCATTTATTGTAAGGCAGATAGAGTGATGATAAACTTCCTCAGCTTTTGATTGAAAGCTTTCTCTCCCCTTCATTTCCAAAGTACAGGTTTTCCGAGCATATTAGTCTTGGTTGGCATTGTGTGTGTGTGAGAGAGGGAGAGTGTGTGTGTGTGTGTTTGTGTGTGTGTGTGTGTGTGTATGTGTATGTGTTTCTTTCATATTTTGAATATGTCATACTACTCTTTTCTTGCCTGTAAGGTTTCTATTGAAAGATCTGTTGACAGTCCTATAGGATTTACTTGTACATAACAAATCACTATTCTCTTGCTGCTTTCAGATTTGTCTCTCTTTTTAATTTTTGATACTTTGATGGCAATATGTCTCATTGTGAGCCTCTTTAGAATCTTCATATTTATTGCCCACTAGGCTTCTTGGATTTCAATGTCTACTTTCTTCTCCAGACTTGAGAAGTTTTCAGTCATTATTATTCCCAATAAGCTCTCTACATTTTTCTCTCTCTTCTTCTTTAGGGACTTTCATAGAACATATATGGAGTCATTCAGTGGTGTGTAATCAATCTCTTAAAGTGTTTTCAGTCTTTTTTATTTGCTTCTCTGATCAGATGACTTCCAATGACCTAATTCTCTCTTGTGTTTAATATAGTTGTATTCAAACCCTCCATTGGATTTTTCAGTTCACTTATTGTGAACTTCACATTTCTGTTAGATACTTTTTAATATTTCTTATATGTTTGTTGAAATTGTCATTTTGCTCATACATTCTTCTCATCTTGTTGAGCAACTTTATGACCATTATTTTGAATTCTCTATCAGATACATCACATCTTCACTGCGTAAGTGCTGATTTGAGCCAGCAAGTGGTGTGGGGGTTAAGGCAGCTGAATCCCACATAGCCAATTATACAATGTGAGTCCTAGACCTAGTGGCTCAAAAAACACATCAGGTGCATGTGCATGTGCATGTGTGCCCAAAATCTTAAGAGTTGAGAATGAAGGAGAAGAGACTGTGGCATGGCTATCCTCCCTAGAGGGGTGATTCCTCTCTCTCAATCACTCTGGCAACTATACATCCCCTATATCAAAACTTTTAAATGAGGGACAAGTAGATGGTGTAATAGAGGTCACTGGACTGCCACGTAGTCAACCATGGTTCCAGTTCCAGATCTGGCAACTTCAAACTCAAGCCAGGCATATGTGCGTGTAAGCCCAAAATCCCTAGAGGAGAATGGAGGGGAAGGGATTGCGATGTGGCCTTTCCCCGGGGGCGGGGGGGTTGATTTCTCACTTTCTGTCTCTCTGTCTCTCCAGTGAGTGCACAAGCCCTATAGCAAAAATCTCTCTCTTAAAAAAAGAAAGAAAAAATACATAAAAACCTTTTTTAAAAAATTAGGATTGGGAAGAGTCCAGGAGGTGGAGCAGTGGTTAAGGTTCTGGACCCCCACATGGCTGACCACAGTTCAAGTCCTGATTCTGGTGGCTTGAAAATCAATGGGGCTGGCAGGTGGCAGTAGCTAAGACACTGGACACCCATATGACCAAGCACAGTTTGAGTCCTGGACCTGGTGGTCCCACATGACAGACCACAGTTTGAGTCCTGGACCTGGTAGCTTGTTTTCTCACTTTCTCTCTCTTTGGTGAACACATGTGTCCTATAGAAAATTAAAATAATAATAATAAATACATTTTTTTAAAAAGAATAGAAAAGAATATCATGCCAGACATGTGTGTATGTGCATGTCCAAAATCCTGAGAAGAGAATGGAGGAGAAGGGATTGTGGTGTGGCCATACTGCATCGGGGATGATTTCTCATTTTCTCTATATACATCTCTGTTTCTCTCTGTCTCTCTCCACCGAGCACATGTGCCCTATGACAAAAACTTAATTTATTTTTAAATTGTATTCATTTATAGAGACTTATTTTAGTTTTTTGTTTATAATATATTTCCTTGTTTCTTCATTTTCCTTGATTCTCTATGTTGATTTCTGTTCATTAGATAAAATACCCACTTCTCCCAGTCTTGAGAATCTGGCTTTGTGTTCATCATTAAGATAAATTACCAATTATTCAGGCCAGAAATTCTGGGTGCCTCTCAAACTCTTGTGCTTGTCCAAACTGCCATCTGTGCACTTATTGGGCCCCAGGAGGCTAGAATGTGCCAAGTCCCATTAGTGCTCTGAGGTATTCATATGAGTGCTGAGCTCCTGTAGCTACTAGTGCTAGGAGATATAGAAGCCAGTCCCTCAAGTAAAAGCTATAACAATTGGGGTGCAGGCTGACATATGGCATGGAGGTTAAGGCAGCTGGTTCCCACATGGCTGCCTGACTGTACAGTTCCAAGTCCTGGACCTGGCGGCTTGAAAATCACACTGGGCACGTGTGTATGCATGCCCAAAATTTCAAGAGGAGAATGGAGAAAAGATTGCAGTATGGCCATCCTTCCTGGTGAGTGATTTCTCACTTTCCCTCCCTCTCTCATCTCTATATCTCTCTGGGGAGTGTACATGCCTTATTGGAAGGAAAAAAAAAAAGTTGAGTTGCCTCAATGTGTGTGTGGCGGGGGTGGGGAAATATACACACACACTCTTCCAGGGATAAGCTAATTTTACTGTTGGAGAAAACCAGGGAAAAAAGACCAGAAGTGCCCATGTGACCTTTAAGCTCCTTGATGACAATTAATTACCTGCACTATTGGCTCCAAGGTGCATGCTAGTTAGAAACCCAACCTTTGGGCACCAGCTAGGGAAATATAGAGTCTGTGGGAGAAACTGGATTCCATGCTGAGCCCATTGAATCTGTTCATACACACATTTAAAACTATCTCTTTGGGGACTGGCAGGTAGCCATGGTGGTTGAGGTAGTTGAGGATTCCCACATGGTAAACCATGGTTCAAGTCCTAGATCCAGCAACTTGAAAATCAATCTGGGTGTGTTTGCATGTATGCCCAAAATCCTGAGGGGAGAATGGAGAACTATTTCTTTGTTCCCTATGGTCCTTGGGGACTTGAAAGTGTCAGTCCCCAACGGCTTCCAGAGCTAGGTGGTTTATTAGCTAATATCTTGTGTGGTAAAACTTGGGATGCTAAATCTATCCTCCAAACATTTTGCTTCTGGCAGGAAGAAGCTAGAAGACGAAGGTTCATTCACAATGGCAAGGTGTTGTGCTTAGTGTTGGGTTTGTGGTGCCAGTGTGTTTCAGATGTTCTAACCCATTCCAGTGTGGGTTTTTGGTTTTTTTTCAGTTTCTTAGTGTACAGAAGTCTCTACACTAGCTTCTGAATTTCTCTCAGAAGGAGTTGACCCACGTATAGCTGCCTGTTCAATGTGTCTGTAGAAGTCAAGTGATCTCTATCATCTCACCAATATCATGCCTATGAATTCTGTGTTTGGTTTGGTTTTGAAGTTTATTTTATTTCTCCCACGAGTGAGAGAGGCAGAGGCAGGAACCCCTACAGGATCTTGATGCCATGATCTACCCCTGGCTTCAGCCAACCCAAATTATAGGCACACCTGCCCAGGGTACTCAGGGAGTCTCTAGGTACAAGCTAGAAAAATTCCGACATGCATCAGTTTTCTTCTCTCTCTTTTTTTTTTTTTTTTAAGAGGTTTTCGCTATAGGGCAAAAATCACCCCCCGGGGGGATGCCCACGCTGCAATCCCTTCTCCTCCTTTCTCTTCTCGGGATCTTTGGCATGCACGCACACGTGCCCGGCATGAGTTTAAGCCCCCGGGTCCAGGACGCAGACCGCGGTCGACTATGTGGGAGTCCAGCAACATAGCCATTACGCTAACTGCTGGTCCCCCGATATGCATCAGTTTTGCAGAACATTGCATTTTACTGTGATGTCACCATCTAGCTCAGAATTTCCGTTTTAAATAACATATTGGCAAGTCACACAACAAACAAGCAATATAGTGAACAATTAATATTTCAGCCCCAGCCTCCAGTATGCAGTAGCATACTGCTCTGTAGTGCCAGAAGCCACATAGCCTACCACAAGTTTGGACTGTGAGTCTATCTGAAACATGCTGAACAGGCTTGTATCCAAGATCCTGAGTAGCTGGAAGGCTAGGGGGAGGGGATCATGGTGCAACAAGATACTGTGGAGGGTGCTCTCCTCATTAAAAAACTTTAAAAATTAATATTGTAATATAAAAGGAGTTAAACTATGGAGAGACTTTGTGATTGGATACTGGTTTTGTTTTGTTTTGTTTTGTTTTGTTTTTTAGGGAGAAATTTTTGCTATAGGGCATGTGGACTTGCCAGAGAGACAGAAAGCAATAAATCACCCTGCAGGGGGGATAATGACTACACTCCAATCCCTTCTCCTCCATTCTCTCGGAATCTGAGCAAGCACACACTCTCACCCAGTGTGAGCTTTAAGCCCCCAAGTCCAGGACTCAAACCACAATCAACTGTAACCATTGTACCATCTGCTGGTCCCAAAGATAGTCTTTTTTGAGGACCTAAAACATAATAGACATTGATCTGGATGCATGAAGTGGATGTTAGCTTTTTTTGTCATTCCAAACAAGCTTAATCTGGACAAAAATAATTTGAGTGGATGTGAGATATAAAAACATTACAAATTTGTATAAAATACATGATATATTGAGACAAAATATCCTCTAAAATATATTAGACTGTTATGTAGAACAATGCAACAAAATTTTCTTTTGACAACATTGGATTTTTATGTCATCCAAGAGTATTCAACTATTTTTTTAATTCCAAAAGCCCCTTAAGAATGTATTGAGGGACCAGTAGTTAGCACAATGGCTATGTCGCTGGACTCTCATGTAGTCGACCGCAGTTCAAGTCCTGGACCCAGTGGCTTAAACTCATGCCAGGCACGTATGCATGCGTGCCCAAGATCCCGAGAGGAGAATGGAGAAGGGATTGCGACGTGGCCATCTCCCCTGGGGGGTGATTTCTCTCTTTCTGTCTCTCTGTCTCTCTCTGTCTCACTCTGTCTCTCTGGTGAGCACATGCGCCCTATAGCAAAAACTTCTAAAAAAAAAAAGAATGTATTGAATACATAATTACCGAATATAAATTTGAAGTTATTGCCAAATACCTAATAGAAGAATTGAGTGAGTGTCATGCCTTTAAAAATACAGCAGAGTCAGAATGCAATGCCCTTTAAGAAACTGCTGATGAGCTGAGAGAGGTCAACAAGATGGCAGAGCAGGAGATCTAGCCTTTATCCCCATGGTGAGGAAAACAAATGAAAAGAAAAGAAAGAGAAGAAACAGGTACTCAAAAATAAAATATCCCAGAAAGGACTCAAGAGTTCAATTAAGAGCCTATAACAACACAGTGTTGTTACAAATGAGAATAACAACACAGAGGATCACTGAAGAGACCAGTTTGGCAGAGATAGCTAGATAGCTAGGGTCAAAGAAGAAGGGCGGGGGAGATATCTGTACTAGCTCTGAGGCGGTGCCATCTTAGTCCCCTGTGACCTGAATTCTGGAGAATCCAATAGCATTTGCCATGAAAGAACAGCCCCTGGGAGAGCCAGTGGCTTCTTGCAACTTCCTCAGCAGTGGACCCTGTATATTGCAGTGACACCAACTCTAAGAACATGTTCCATGGCAAACAGCTTTTGACACTGAGTTAAACAGCAGCCACTGTCTCCAAAGACCCACTGGAGATGGAGATACTTCTGTAACCCATGCAGAGGAGGTACTTTTGTAAAACCCTGGGGAAAAGACTGCCCTCCCTCTAACACCACACATGCATCAAACCTCAGTGCCATGGCCGCTCTTCATGAACTAATGTTCCAGACCTCGGCTCTGTGGCTGCTTTATGCACACCCCTGCTACAGACTAAGCTCCGTGGCCGCTTCAGGGGCATATGCTCCTCAGACACCACTGCCACCACCACTGAGAGGGTACATATAATCCATACCTGGCACCCAGAGGGGCCCTCTCAGCCACAACATCATGAATCTTGACATGAATCATTAACACTCAGCTTCTCAGTGATTTCTGTGTTTATTGCAATCACTCCCAAGACACTGAGTGCTATGCTCCTCAACACTCTATGTTCTTCAGCCATTGCAGCATACAAAATTTCCCTAAAACTTAGAAGTTCAAAACAAAAATCATTTATTATCTCCTAGAGCTTTAGAAGGTCAGGAATCAGGCGCAGCTTAGCTGCGTGTTCCTGGCTCAGTGCAGTGAACATGCTGGCTGGAGCTCCAAGGCTTGACGAGGGTTGAAGGATCTGTGCCCAAGATGGCTCACGTACATGGCTTCTGGAAGGAGGCATCAGTTCCTCACTGACAGTTCGTACGAAGACGTAGATCCTCACTACATGGACAACACCATAGGGCTTCTTGATTGTCCTCAGGGCATGGTAGCTTCTCCCCGAGTGAATAATATAAAGATGCTAAAGCCACGGTATATTTTATGACCCAGCATCGGAAGTCAAACACTATAACATTTGCCACATTCTAGGAGCTAGAGTTAAATTTTTTTTCAAGATTTACCTCTCTAATTTTCTTCTTTATTCGTGATAATGTGCATATGAGAGTGAGAGACAAAGAGATGGAGAGAGAGAAAATGAGCACCCTCCACAAAGTCTGGTCACACCAAGCTGCCCTTTCCCAGTCTCCCAGTCCACTGCAACTTGGACCCTCACATATGTGCTGACATGTTTCAGATCAACCAGGCTGGGGATTCAAATGGCAGTCACCTTGTGAATGTGGCTTCTCCTGAGCAGTGTGTGACTGCTGGGCTACAGAGTGAGTCCGAGAAATAAATGATCACATGCAACCTACACTCAAAGGGAGAGCTCTTAGGCTCCACTTTGTAAGAGAGAGTTTAGGTGGGAGGGGACGAGAATTTGTAGACATATTTTAAAACCACCACAACCTACTTGAAAGCACACTCCAAAACTTTTGACCAATGGCACACTTTCTGGCAAGTTCTAATATTGTGACATAAATGATTATAAAGCATCAGTGATACAAATAATGTGGTATTGGTAAAAGTATATACTGACTCAGGGAACACACTTTATGGAACAGAGTAAGCAGCCAGGAAACAGTGCTTAACATAAATATGCATTAGTATGCAATAAAGAGGACCTCTCAATTCTGTGGAAACATGATTTGAAAAGTATGCTGAAGTAAGGCTGGCAAGTGGCATGATGGTTAAAATGTTGGACTTCCAACATGGCTGACCATGGTTTGAGTCCCAGATCTGGCAGCTTGCTTTCTTTCTCTTTCTATGGTCAATTTAAGAATAAAAATAATAAAAAGTAAATAAGTAATTATTTAAAAAAAAAAAAAAAGGAAAGTATGCTGAAGTAATCAGTTATGTATCTTGGTAGGAAAGCCAAAGTCTCATAGCATAGCATACAGAATGAATTCTAAAGTGGCAAATAAGATCATGTGAAATTTTGAGACCGGCAAAAGGTAAAATGATTACAATGCTGGACTCCCACATAGTCAATCACGGCTCAAGTTGTGGACCTGGTGGCTTAAAACTCATGCCAGGTGTGTGTGTGCAAGTGCCCCAAATCCCAAGATCCCAAGAGGTAACTAGAGAAGAAGGAAGTGTGGTGTGGCCATTCCCTGGGGGAGGGTGGGTGGGGAGGAAGGAACTTCTCTCTTTCTCTCTCTGTTTTTCTGGCAAGTGCACACACCCTATAGCAAAAGTCTTTCTGGAAAAAAAAAAAAGTAAAAGAAAAGCAGCAAGGGGCCAGCAGATAGTATGGTAGTTAAGAGCGCTGGGCTCCCACATGGCTGACTGCGGTTCATGTCCCGGACCTGGCAGCTGGCTTTCTCACTTTCCTTCTCTCTCACTCTGTCCCTCTCTGCTCAAATTTAAATAAATAAATAAAACTTAATAAAATAATTCTAAAAAAAGATAAACTGCCAAAACAAAATATGAATGAATATGTGTATGATTTCAGGAAGAATTTTGAGAATGTATTTGTTATAAAACTGGAAAAATCACACAACAAAAATGTGAATACTGTATTTTAGAAGGATAAATATATACGAATATAGATAAAACCATTAAAAACTTACAAAATATTTTCCATATATATTATAGAAAGTGTTCATATAAAATACTAAGATATAAGACTCAATCCTAAAACTTTAAAGAGGCCTTGAAAAATCCACCAAAAAAATTACAAATGGCTATAAAATATGTAACAAGAAGGATTAGATTAACAAGTAAATGCAAATCAGATAAATAGGTGCCATTATACAACAACAAATTGACAAAGAGTAGAAAGCATTTTAAAAAGACAGAGAAAAGGAAGGAATGAGAAAAGAAAGCCCTTTGTTGACCATGAAATTACAAGGTGAACATGTATGTAAATTGTTGGTGTGAGTATAAATTAATATTCCCTCCTTAATGCATTTGGCAATGTGTATCTAGGGGGGGTTAAATATTTTAATCTTTTTTTTTTTTGGAGAGGTTTTTGCTATAGGGTGTGTGCGCTTGCCAGAAAGACAGAGAGAGAGAGAGACAGAAAGAGAAAGCAAGAAATCACCCCCAGGGGGGATGGCCACACTGCAATCCCTTCTCCTCCATTCTCTTCTTGGGATCTTGGGCACGCACGCACACGGGTCTGGCGTGAGTTTAAGCCACCAGGTCCGGGATTCGAACCACGGTTGGCTACATGGGAGTTCAGCAACATAGCCATTACACTAACTGCTGGTCCCGAGATTTTAATCTTAAAAATGTACAGAGTTACATGAACTGAATTAAATACAAGCACAGTTACTTCAGTGATACTTACAATAGTGAAAAATGTATAGCCATCTAAATGCCAATAATGAAAAATGGGTATGTGATAACAAAATCATATTTTACAAAGATACTTCAGTATGGCAGATATTTATGTTATAAGTTAAAGGAAAAAGTAGTATGTAAAAACTCTGCATAAGGTAATATACATGATGTATAAAATACCCAAAAAGTATCTGTAGTTGGGATTTTTTTTAATCTTTTTTTTAACTATATTCACATCTGTTTTCCAATTTTTCTAGATGTGTACTATATTTATGAATGAAAAAAATGTTTAGAGATTTTTGCCATAGAGTGTGTGAGCTCTCCAGAGAGACAGAGAGAAATCACCCCCGAGGGAGATAGCCATGCAGCAATCCCTTCTCCTCCATTCTCTTCTCGGGATTTTGGGTACACATGCACATGCACTCAGCATGAGTTTCAAGTTGCTGGGTCTGGGAACCACACTGTGGTCGACTATGTGGGAGTCCAATACCTTAACCACTATGCCACCTGCTAGTCCCATGAATGGAAATATTTTAAAAGATGAACCATAACAAGATACAGAACAAGAATGGAGAAAGGAGGGGCCAACAGGTGGAATGGCTATTAAGGTGGCGGATAGCTAACTACTGTTCAAGTGTCAGACCCAGTAGCGTGAAAATCAGGTTAGTCACATGTGCATGCATGTCCAAACACCCAAGAGAAGGACTGGTGGCACCCTAGGGGAGTGATTTCCCACTCTTCCTCTTTCTGTCTCTGTCTCTCTCTGGCAAACACATACCCTATAGTGAAAACAACAACAACAACAAAAAAGAATGGAGAAAGGAAATTCTCATATCAGTTCGACAAAACAATCATTAATCCTTTAAATCCTTCCTGACATTTTTCATTCTGAATAAAGAGAATGTACAGTGAAGATATATTTTCCAATTTTGAACAGCACCAATTCTGTTTTTTTAAAAAACAAAACAAAGCAAAATGAAAAATGGTAAATACTTGGGGCCTGGCAGGTGGCATAATGGTTAACGTGCTAGGCTCCCACATGGCTGACAGTGGTTTGAGTCCCTAACTGAGCAGTTTGAAAATCAAGCCAGGCACATGTGCATGTGTGCCCCAAATCCCAAGAGGATAATGGAGGAGAAAGGGTTGTGGCATGACCATCCCCCCTTAGGGGTGATTTCTTACTTTCCCCCACTCTGTCTCTCCCTGTCCCTTTCTAGCAAGTGCATATACCCTATAACAAGATTGTTTTTTAAAAGGCAATATATACCAGACAATATATATAACTTCTCTATGTTAAGCTGTCTCATAGTAAACATTTCCCAAATAAATAGAAAGAAAAACAAGAGTTTATGAGAGGAAACAAAGAACTGTTAGTGGTCTTAGAAGAGATACCTTTCAGTTATGCTACAAATACTTGGTTCAATGCCTCACGTATGTCAAGCTCTTCACAGCATTGTGGAGAGTTGACACAAAACAGGAAAGTTCTTTGCCATCACCCATTAACTCAATAAAAACATATTGAGTGTCTAACTAAGCTAGCCACTGTTCTAGGCAACCAAAATAAAACCTTTTGGCGTTTCTACTTATTTTAGCCACTGTTCTAGGCACAGAGGATGAATCAGTGAACAAAACAAATTTCTGCTCAAATAAATTTCTTGCATTTTAAATGACAACCTACTTTCAAAGTTTATACTGGAGTCAGAAGCTATCATACAATAGAACTAGGACATAAAAAAGTAGCAAATTCCATTCCTCAAATGTTTAGGTCATCCAACACCAGAATTTATCATTTTCTAAGCAATTAGTGTCTGCTATTTTTATATGAGCCCAGAAACTCCATTTTCTAGTACAGTAAATGTCTTTTCACTACCTTATTTAGTGCATCTTTCAGCTCCTTGTTTCTCATGCTGTAGATCAAGGGATTCAAGAAAGGGGTGACAAAGGTGTAGACCACAGACACCACGCGGCCCATTTCCGGGTTGTAGCTGGAGCTGGGGCGTAAGTAGATAAGGCTACAGCAGCCATATTGGAGGAGAACCACCGTCACATGAGAAGAGCAGGTGGAGAAGGCTTTGTGCCGTCCCTCTGCTGAGCGGATCTTCAAAATGGCAGCCACAATGAAGATATAGGAGACGGAGATCAGAGAAAAGGGGATGGTAAGAATGATGACACTGACAATGAAGATCATGGCTTCGGGCGTTCGAGTATCTCCACAAGCCAACCTCAAGACTGGGAGTACATCACAGTAGAAGTGAGTGATTACATTGTGGCCACAAAATGGTAAGTTGAAAATAAGCACTGTCAGTAGTAAAGCTAGGATGAAACCGAGGACCAGGGCTCCCACAGACAGCTGAGCACACAGCTGCCATCTCATGATGAGAGTGTAACGCAAGGGATCCCGGATTGCTACAAACCGATCATAAGCCATGATCCCCAAGAGGATACAGTCAGCACTGCCCAGAAAGATAAAGAAGAACATCTGTGTGCCACACCCAGTGAAAGAGATGGGTATTCTCCCCATGGTCAGGAGGTTGACCAAAGCCAGGGGAGCAACAGTAGAAGAGTAAAAGATCTCCAGAAATGCCAGATTGGCCAGAAAGAAGTACATGGGGGTGTGGAGTGAATGCTCAGCCCAGACAGTGAGAAAGATGGTGGCATTACCAACGAGACTGCCAATGTACAGTAGCAGGAAAATCACAAATATAAATATCTGTACCTCCAGGATGGGTGAAAATGGGTAAAAATGGAACTGGATCTCTGCAGTTTGGTTTTCATCCCCCATAAAAGTGGCACATTGGATTTTCTAAGAAAAAAAGAGGAAAAAATGTTAGGAAAGAACATGCTGTGTCTTAGGATAAAGATGATGGTATTGTTTTATCACCTATAGTTTTAATAATTATGTAAATGAACTTATGTTGTATAAGCCACTATTTTTGTCTATGTCTTCACTTCATCTTTTCAAGGGTGGCTGAGGCTAAATATATAAACCCTAGGGGCTGGCAGGTGGCATGGTAATTAAGGGCACTGAACTCCCACATGGCCGTCCACGGTTCAAGTCCCGGACCTGGCGACTTGCTTTCTCCCTCCTCGCCCTCTCTCTCTCTCTGGCTCTCTTGTTCTGTCCCTCTCTGGTCAAATAAAACTAAGTAAATAAATAAATTTCAAAAATATGTAAAGCCTATTGCCACAAATAAGAACCATGTTAAATTGATCCATGTGGCATTTGAGCTCAGAACTTTGACTTCATTTCGCTTGTGCAAGAACCAAGTGAACTAATAACCCCCGCGCTTCTTTCTGAAAATACAGCAATCATCTACCAGCCACCAGATATGAAGACATATAATCATGATTCCATAATATCCTGATTCCGTAATACCCTGTCTCTGTCTTCTATGAGAAAGGGTACTACATTTTTTTCTGAAAGCCTGTCTTCCTAGAGAGAAAAAAGAATTGACTTGTGCCCATTGAGCCTCACAAAGCATGATGGCTCCATTACTGGTCTGTGGTTGCAGAGGCAGCTCGAAGTCTTCTGATACACTGGCTCTTTAATGTTCCCACAGTATCCCATGCCTTTTATAAACTTTCGCTATGCTTTTCACCAAGAGTCAAGGAAAATATAGCAGTTGTAGAAATAGCAGCCATATGGACTTCCAGCTTTGGAGAGTTTACCGATATTCTTCTCCCCATTACATGTAGTACACAATCTTGTGCATGGTAGATGATGAAGGGAATATTTTATACACCTTTCTAAAACTGACGTTCATTCTATTTTTATGATCATTTACTTTATACATGTCTATATTCCTCGTAATTACATAGTCTCCTACGGGATAAGGATTGTGTCGTATTCCTTATCCTTTAATTCCTAGTCAGTGACCAATAAATATGTGTGGAGTGATGAGTATATGAACGTCTCTTTTACATCTGGAGCAGCTTTTATTTAGGTAGAGCACACGGTTTTGTAAAGGGTGGCTTATGGCTTCACAGAAGGAAAATATTTTTCTTACAGGCCTACTACAGCATCATTTCTTTTTGTTTAGAAAACAAGATCCTAGCAGATGGTATGGTGGCTAAGGCACTGGACTGTCATATAGCTGACTGTGGTTCAAATCCCAAGCCTGATGGCTTGAAAATCACAG
>NW_006159688.1:967090-995467 GCF_000334495.1 Tupaia belangeri chinensis | reverse complement strand
GGAATATGTGTGTGTGCCCAAAATCTCAGAAGGGGAATGGAGAAGGGATCGCAGCATGGCCACCCCCATATGGGGTGATTTCTCACTTTCCCTTTCACTGTCCCTCTATCTCCCCAGTGAGCACACATACCCTATGGCAAAAACCTAAAAAAAAAAAAAAAAAGAAAGAAAGAAAGAGAGAAAGAAAGAAAGAAAGAAAACAAGATCTCTGAAATTTCCCCTCATATTGGTGTTATTATTTTGGTTTTGTTGTTAGTTTTTGATATAGGGTGCTTGCACTCACCAGAGAGAGAGAGAAAGTGAGAAATCACCCCACGGGGTGGGGGGGGTGGCCACATGGCAGTCCCTTCTCCTCCATTCTCCTCTTTGTGTTCACACATGCACAGGCACCTAATGTGTTTTTCAAGTCACCGGTTCCAGAACTCGAACCATGCAGTTGGCCATGTGAGATCCAGCCATTTTTACCTCCATGCTACCTGCTGGCCCCAGTGCTTATTATTTTTATTTAAATAATTGGTCAAATATCAAACTGGTTTTTGGTTTCAGAAAAATGTCATCTCTTTGTTTCCCTGAATCCCTGCTTGAAGGAGATTAAGCTTTTGTCTATTTCTGATCTGAGCACTGCTCTGGCTAGGTCCTCACCACTAAAGGAGACTGAACACTGAATGCAGAGTTTTCTCTGGACAAATGAGAGTAGATAGAGCTTGAAGAGAAGCTCAAAGAGAACCTAGACAATATAAAGCAATCAGGGCTTTGTTTCAGCTGCTTCATGACTGCTGGTGTACTGATAAACATTCCCTTTAGCCAACAATCGCCATTAGGAAGCCACATAAAGTCTCATGTGTTTTTTTGTTAATTACTGCTTGGATCTGGGTCAGGCTGATCCTTAGGGAAAAGAAGGTTAGATTTTACTTTAGTGATAGAGTTTTAAGATTCTTGAAAGAGCTTAATTCATAACATTTTCATTTTCACTGGTAAAATGAAAATGTACCCATGTAAAATGAAAATATGTTAGCCATATTGGCTAAAATGGAAATGTGAACCAAGATAGATGGAGGTGAAAATGGAAATTAAGAGACTCACATATAATACCATTATACTTGTCAATAGCATCTTACCTGATTTTATTTGCCAGAACCAGTTCATTTGATCTTTAGGCCCTGGAAAAAAGGAAAATGTTAGAGTACAGTTACATGTGGGAAGAAGAAATGGCATGACCTAGGTAGGCATGGACCTTAGAGAGTGATCATTTATTAATGACTACTTCAGTTTTTTCAATGTTTCCTGTGATCCACTGTCTCATCTAATTTTTATAAAATGTTCATTAGATAATAAGATATGTATTAATATTTGCAACCTAGGCTAACCATGGCATGGTTGTTTAGGTGCTTGAATCTCACATGGCCAACTTTCCAGCTCAAGTTCTGGACCCAGTGGCTTCAAAAACATGTTGAACATATGTACAACGTATGCCCAAAATCTTGAAAGGAGGGAGAAATGGAGAAGGGATTGTAGCATAACCCTGGTACAAGGGGGTTCTCTCTCCCTCCCCATCTCTGTCTCTCTCCAGGAAGCACACATGCCCTCTTGGAAATTTAAAAATAAATAAATATATAGATACCTGCAACTTGAAAGTCAAGAGAGGTTAAGGTATAGAAAGGATGATTGGCCCATAATCTTGCAGTGATTTAGAAATGGAAGTAGAGCTAACATTTGAATTTCCTTATATTTGTCTATGATTACATAAATCGCATCTTGATTCTAGTTATGAATTAGCTGGGGATTTGCCACTGGCATACTCAGAGAACTCAGGACTTGACAACCAATGATATTCCTTAAGTTGAGGCTCTCATATTCATGAAGGCGTTAAGCTGACTGATACTAGAGAGAAAGATGAAAAGATTTCTACTCAGAATTCCTACTTAATCTTCTGGATCCATGTGGTTTTCATATGTCTAGAGACTACTCCAAAAATACGACTGACTCAAAACAAAATTACACGGGTGAGACTTGGCTTAACATGTGTGGAGCTCAGATACAACAGAATTAAGGATGTGGCTACAGGCAGCAGCAGCACCAGTCTCCAGTCACTGAAAACACAGCCAGTCAGGCTGGTCGCTTTTTGGCTCACAGTCTTAGCAATAAAGTCTAGTAGGGTTAAGAAGATGAGCTATGGAGTGGAAACCATCACCCAGCTCTGCTATTTACCAACTGAGTGATCTTGGCAACTTAATCTCTATGAATGCCAGTTTTCTCATCTTCAAAGAGCAGATGTTATCAACATCTATCCTCTCAAGTTAACATAAAGATTAACTTTATGAGATAATAAGATAATTTGTACAGTGTCTCCTGTAGGTAAGTGTTATTAAAGATTAGCTAATACCATAATTGATTATTTCCTCCTCAAGGTTTTTGCCATAGGGCACAATATGCTCACCAGAGAGAGAGAGACAGAGACAGACAATGAGAGGAAAAGTGAGAGATCACCCTACATGGGGGATGGCCACACTTAAATCCCTTCTTCTTCATTCTCCTCCTGGGATTTGGGGCACATGCGCACAGTCACCCAGCATGATTTTCAAACTGCCTTGTCTGGGATTCAAATCACAGTTGGCCATGTGGGAGTCCAGCACCTTAATCAGTGCACCACCTGCTGCCCCTCAATAGTTGATTTTTTAAAAGGCTTTTCTAATGTCTTTCTGAAAGTCTTACTAGAACCAGCATATTTCCTTATTTCGATATAACAGTGTGTGATTTTTTTTCTAGTTTTTGAATCTGTATGTACAATAGCATGTCTTTCTGTGCCTGGTTATCTCCATAAGGCATAACACAAGTATGCTGATGTTCCATTGCTATTCCTCCAATTTAGACCAGGACAATACAATCCTGAGGGAATCTAGTGACTAAACAGATATTCCTAACCCTGTCAGAAGCTTTCTGTTTACCTTTACCTTCCAGAATTTTAATTTCTGTAATTGATGACTCAGGTTGTTTACATTCTATTTTCTCTTAGTCCATGTTCTCCAAGAAGGAGGAAGCTATGGTTCTCAAATACCATGCTTACCACTATACACAAAACCTTTCAGAACATGTGGATACAGGAGACAATATAAAAATGAATTCATGAAAAAGAAAATGAATGCTTTTTTTACTAGTGCATGTTGAGAGTAGGGAAAACATATAGTATCGTCAAAGATTTCGAGGTCCTTGTAAAGACTAGTTTAAGGTAGGGTCTTATTACAGTTCTCATTTTTAAAAGAAGAAATAGGAGACCACATCTCTAGAACATTCTGTATCTTGGAACTAGACCAGAATTTTCATCAGTTTCATCAGGACCACAAAGATTTGTATTAAGTAATGGGAATGGCAAGTAGTTAGCCAAATTACCCATAAAATGGTCATTGCCATTCTTGTGATCTGATGCACCGCAGCCACTCTGTGCTCTTCATTTTTAGGTTATCAGATGTTTCTCTGCTATGAACCCAAAGTGGAAATTGTTCAATACACAGAAAAACTATGAGACTGTGTGAATAATTTCACGTGATAAATGTCAGGTTGATAAACTATTGATTATCTGGATATAAAGTCAAAAATCAAGTAAAAATTTGGTGATGCTGCTAAATCGTCTGGATTTTTGCAGAAGTTAGAAAAGCTAAAGACAGTGACAAAATTTATATTTTTCTATATTGTCATAAGGCATAATTAGTACCATTATATTATTTTTAAGACCTTACGGTGAATCTCCTTTACTATTTTCTGTGTCTTCATAGTTAGCTCTCAAGCACAGAGGAAGAACATAACAGCCTAAAAGGCAGCTGAGAGAGATGCTGGGACTGGCAAGGAACTTACCTTCCTCTAGAAAGATGAACCTATCTTCTAAACCAAGTATGGCTTCTAAATATCTCCCTCAGTCCTCAGCCTTTACAACACTTCAGGGACTTTTGGGACCAATTTCTCTCATGTCCCTAATCCCTGTCTGCCAACAAGCGCCAAGTCCTGGCATGAATCTCATCACTGCTGCTTCTTCTCAGAATTCAGTCTCACCCTTAGGAATCGTAGTCAAATCAAAGTATCTCTTCAGTGGTTTTACATCCTGGTCTGTTTTTTTGTTTTGTTTTGTTTTTTAATCAGTCTTTTTTTTTTTTAAGAATTATATAATGTAATTTATTTTAATTTGACCAGAGAGACGGGAAGAGAGAGAAGGTGAGAAAGGAAGCCACGAGGTTCAGGACTCAAACCATGGTCAGTCATGAGGGAGTCTAGCGCCCTTAACCACCATCCCACCTGCCAGCCCCATCCTGGTCTGTTTTCATGTAAGTGAGGCATTTACCCTTCAGAACCTGGTCATTAGGAGTGTTTTAACAATCCACAAGGGGGAATCAGCAGTTAGCGTAATGGCTATGTTGCTGGACTCCCATGTAGTCAACCGTGGTTCGCGTCCCGGACCCGGTGTCTTAAAACTCATGCCGGGCGCATGTGCATGCTTGTCCAAGATCCTGAGAGGAGAATGGAGGAGAAGGGATTGCGGCGTGACCATCCCCCCTGTGGGGTGATTTCTCGCTTTCTGTCTCTATGTCTCTCTCTGTCTGTCTGGCAAGCGCACACACCCTATAGCGAAAACCTCTCAAAAAAAAAAAAAAAAAAAAACAATCCACAGGGAAAGTTCCATCAGTAACAATGGTATATAGACCTTGGAAAGTAAAAGCAAGGGAAAAAAAAATGCAATGGCCCTAATAGCCACTGGTCAGTAACATTTAAAGAGCAGACTAACTTTTTATTGGCCTTTGTCCTCATGATGTCATGTTCTTTCTGTATTTTTTTTAAAGATTGTTTTTAGAGGTTAGCTGGCGGTATGGTGGTTAAGGTGGTTGGATCCCCACATGATGGGCCATGTTTTTCAAGTCCTGGACCAGCAGTTTGAAAAACACACTGGGTGCATGTGGGTATGTGCCCAAAATCCCAAGAGGAGAATGAACAAGGGATTGCAGCATGGCCATTCCCCCTGGGAGAGTGCTTTCTCACTTTCTCTCTCTTTCTCTGTCTCTGTCTCTCTCAGGTCAGTGCACACACCCTACACAATTTTTTTTTTTAAAGATAGTTCTTATTTTCTATGGTGGTATCATTGGGTCAGAAAATAAGAACCAGAATAGTCTACTCTGTAATAAGATCACTAGTGTTATTTTCATAGAGAAAAAGCAGATCTTAGTGTAAGAAGTTTGGCATTTATTGGGGAAAATGTCCCACCAGAAGAACTATTCCTACCTGTAGATTTAGGGGAAGACAGAGTTGAGGTATCAAGTAGCAATATCTAATTGTTTTGTACATGTATGTAACCCGGAGCTTTGTAACAAGACATCTTAAATAGTAATGTTAACTTTTTTTTTTTTTGAGAGTTTTTTGCTTTAGGGCACATGCACTAGCCAGAGAAAAAAGAACAGAGACAGTGAGGGGGAAAGTGAGAAATCACCGCCCCAAGAGGAATGGCCACACCACAATCCATTCTCCTCCATTCTCCTTCTGAGATTTTGGGCATGCATGCATACATGCCGGGCGTGATTTTCAAGACACTGGGTGCAGGCCATGTGGGAATCCAGCAATGTAACTGCTACATCATCTGTTGAGCCCAACTTTTTCATTTTTAATATTGGGTCATCAGAAAAGTCATGACATACTTTTCTGGTTTTCTATGCAAAAAATCATCATAACTTTTCCGATGACCCAATATTTTAAGCTGAAAATTATATTTCAATCTGTTTTTGCAATTAAAAAATAATTTATGATAAAAAAAGAAAATACATACTAAATATTCTGGTTTCTTGTAGCTATATAAAAGGCAGTGAGAGGGACCAGCATTAGTGTAATGGCCATGTCGCTGGACTCCCATGTAGTCTGCAGCAGTTCGAGTCCCAGATCCGGTGGCTTAAACTCACACTGGGTGTGTGTGCGTGTATGCCTGAGAGGAGAAGGAAGGAGAAGGGAGGAGAAGGGATTACAGCATGACCATCCTCCATAAGGGGTGATTTCTTGCTTTCTGTCTCTCTGTCTCTCTCTGTCTTTCTGACAAGCACACGTGCCCTCTACCAAAAACCTCTCCAAAGAAAAAGGTTGAGAGAAAAACTAAACATATGATTATATTGATACAAACCCTTTGAAATTTTTTGCAATGAAAGTCAAATTTAGAATTAACCAAAAATCTTATTCTTCAATTATTATGGAGCTATGTAGACACAACCCTAGGGTATGTCTTGGAACCAGCAGATGATGTAATGGCTACATCTCTGGACTCCCATGTAGTCGACCACCGTTTGAGTCCTGGACCCGGTAACTTAAACTCACACCGGGCGCATGTTCATGCATGCCCAAGAGGAGAATGGAGGAGAAGGGATTGCAGCATGCCCATCCCTCAGGGGGTGATTTCTCACTTTATATCTCTCTGTCTCTTTCTTTCTGACAAGCGCACACGCCCTATAGCAAAACCTCTAAAAAAATAATAGATTAAAAAATAAATAAATAAATAAATAAATAACAGCCCTAGGGTATGTCTTTAAACTTCTGAAATGCATTATTATTTCTTCTTTCATTAATTCATTTGATGTCACTACCACCATAGTGGATTGCCACCATTATTTTCATAGGACTTAAAAATTCCCTTTATTTTCAATGGGAAGTGTTAACGGATGGGAAAGTGTCAAGCTGTGTTGTGAAATCCTTGGTTCTTTGGGTCCAGATCACTAAAATTAGAGATCTGTCCCTAAGCACAAAATGAAACCACAACCACGAATGAAGTAGGTAGAAAAGAAGATTTAATAGAAAGGAAAGGAAAAGAAAGGAAAGAAAGGAAGTACACCCAAAAAGGTTTTTTGGGGCGGGCAGATTGCCAGGTGACAACCGCGCTTGGTACTAGTTAACCGTTATTTTTAATTACTAGAGGTCATGAATATTCATTAGTGGGAGGCCCCTTACGCCACCTATGTCCTTCCTTTAAATTTGAATCCATACGTTCTTTTCCTGCACCTGTGCACCTTCCTCACAGGTAAAGAATGAGGAATTTCATCACCTAATTGCTTATGGTGCCCAATGCAGCCAGGATGCCCCAATTATACTGCCCAATTAGTCCATCGCCCTAATAGGAATTGGGGCAATGACCAAAAATGCTTGCTTAGGTCTTTTTGATAAGAGAAAAGTCTACGAATCATCCCTGTGCATATCCCTCAGGCTTCAAGGAAGGAAGATGGCAAATTGCCTCACCCTCCTGGCACCCGGAGCTAGATGAACCTTTCGCTTTTCTCTTAGGGCTGCCCGCTCACAACTAACTAACTGCCTATCACAGGAAGAATTTGGAAAAAACACAAACATGTTCTTATAGTCTTTGAAAAATATACATTTAGGGTCAGAGGGTGGCACCGGGCTAACACAGTGGGACTCACATTGAATGGTCCCCAGTTCACATCCTGAGATTTCCTGGACCTCCATGTGCTCACTTGCTCATGATTCCAGTCTGGCTATGGCTGAGGGGGGATTATGGCTTGAGAATCCTTTTGTGGTCTCTCTCTCTCTCTCTCTCTCTCTCTCTCATAAAAGAAATAAATAAACTTTTAAAAATGTATGTCTAGGGGCCGCCAGGTCACATAGTGCTCACATCACTAGACTCCGACGTGGCCAACTATGATTCCAGTCCTAGATCCAGAGGCTTAAAAATTATGCCAGGTGCGTGTGCATGCATACCCAAAATCCCAGGAGGAGAATGAAGGAGGAGGGATTGCGACATGGCCATCTGCCCCAGGCGGTGATTTCTCACTTTCCCTCTCACTATCTCTCTCCTCTCCAGCAAGCATATGCACCCTATAGCCAAAACCTTTAAAAAAAAAAAAAAAGTACATATCTAAAAATAGTGTAAAAATATATGTAAAATTGGTTCAGCAAAATTTTTTGAGAGTTTTTTGCTATCGGTGTGTACACTCGCCAGAAAGACAAAGAGAGACAGAGGGACAGAAAACAAGAAATCACCCCCCAGGGGGGATGGCCATGCCACAATCCCTTCTCCTCCATTCTCCTCTCAGGATCTTGGGCACGCACACACACGTACCTGGCATGAGTTTAAGCCACCAGGTCCAGGACTCGAACTGTGGTCGACTACATGGGAGTTCAATGACATAGCCATTACACCACCTGCTTTTCCCAGGTTCAGCAATTTGTTAAAGTATTTTTCTTGTTTGTTTCTTTAAATGGAAACAAACTTTTCTTCCTTCCTGAACCCTCTGGAATTGGAAAATATTTGGGAGTACTCTTATTTTGTAGCAGAAGGGTTATTTGCATAAGTTCAATAATGCTTGTTGCATTGAATCAGAAATTGGAAATGTTATTGGACAGGGCTTTGACTGAAATGTCATACCTGAAGATTAATCAGAAACTTATGGAACTAAAGTGGATCTCAAGTAAGCTAACAGAAGCTCTTAGAAAGATGACCTGGCACCATAAATAGTTCTGCCTGGCAGAGAGGATTAGAGAAGATATATGAAAGAATCAATGACATAAAGCAACCTGGACTTTTCCAGCCCAGCATTGTATTTCGTAGAGATTGCAAAAGAGCAACCACACCAGAAGATTATCTTGAGAAAGACTTTGAAGGAAGAAAAAGAGACTGATCTTTACTAGTAGATGATATATCACAGAACACTCGGTAGGCAGGGCTAAATTGAGGTTTATGTATGACTTGTGTGCTGGGCTTTTGCTTTTCAACAATTTGAGTAGTTGACATATACATATTTTCTCAAAAATATTTAAAACCATACTGTCTCTGTTATAGAGTCACAAACAAAATTATAAGAAATGTTTTGAACATTATCTTTAAAATTTAGTATTTTTAAATTTTGAAAGTTGTTTATTAACTGTCAAGAACTATGGAGTATGAGCAAAAAAAATTTTTTTTTTGGAGAGGTTTTTGCTATAGGGCACGTGCACTCGCCAGACAGAGACATAGAGACAGAAAGCGAGAAATCACGCCCCAGCGGGGATGGCCAGGCCGCAATCCCTTCTCCTCCATTCTCCTCTCAGGATCTTGGGGATGCACGCACACATGCCCGGCGTGAGTTTTAAGCCACTGGGTCCGGGATGCGAACCACGGTTGACTACGTGGGAGTCCAGTGACATAGCCATTACGCTAACTGCTGGTTCCCAAGCAAAAATTTTTTGATATGTAAAGTAAATATTTGTAGAAAAATGTAAAAGTAAATTAATGAGAAAATGATAATAACTAAAATAAAATAAACAATTATTTTATAATAATAATAAATACAATTAAATAAATACTTTTAAATAAAATTTTAAAAATAACATATATAATTTTTTAAGTGTTCTTACATAATTCATTCTCATACCAATCTTGTGAGGCTGAAATAACTATTGTTACTACTTGTTACTGATATTAATCTATGGAATTTTTACTATCGTGTTGGGCGTGTGCATGCATGTCCAAAATCCCAAGAGGAGATTAAAGAAGAAAGGATTTGTTGTGTGGCCATCCCCCCAGGGGATGATTTCTCACTTTCTACCTCTCTCTCTTTGTCTCTCTCTGGCAAGCACATGCGCCCTATAGCAAAAACTAAATAATAATAATAACAGGGAATTTCATTACCCTACTTTCAGCAAAGGACAGATAATTTAGACAGAAAATCAGTAAGGAAATATTGGACTTGAATTACACTCTAGACAAAACAGAACTAACAGACACACATGGAACATTTCATCCAACAGCAATAAAATGCATGTTCTTAGGCACACATAACATTCTTCAGGAAGGCTCGTATATTAGAACACAAAACAAATCTTAAAGAATTTAAGATTAAAATAATATTAAGTACCTTTTCTTTTTTTTTCTTTTCTTTTGGAGAGGTTTTTGCTATAGGGCTCATGCGCTCACCAGACAGAGACAGAGAGACAGAAAGCGAGAAATCACCCCTCAGGGGGGATGGCCACGCCGCAATCCCTTCTCCTCCATTCTCCTCTCAGGATCTTGGGCACACACACACATGCACCCGGCGTGAGTTTAAGCCACCGGGTCTGGGACTCGAACCGCGGTCGACTACGTGGGAGTCCAGCGACATAGCCATTATGCTAACTCCTGGTCCCTAAGTACCTTTTCTGATCACAATGGCATGAAACTAGAAATTAAGAACAGGAGATATTATGGAAAATTCACAAATAAATGGAAATTACAGAATATGCACTTAAACAATCAATAGATCACAGAAGGCATTTTAAAAAATAATTTTTAAAAAACTTCTGAGATGGGCCGGCAGGTGGTTTGGTGGTTAAGGCACTGGACTCCCACATGGTCAACCATGGTTTGAGTCCCTGACCTGGCAGCTTACTTTCTCACTTTCTCTATCTCTGCCCCCCTCTGGTCAAATTTAAATAAATAAATAAATAAAGTTAAATAAAGTAATTCTTAAAAGAGTCTTCTGACAAATGAAAACAGAAACACAACATACCAAAATGTATAAGATGTAGCAAAGGCAGTCAGTCCTAAGAGGGAAATATATATAGCAACAAACGCATATGTCAAAAAGAAGGAAAATATTTCAAAAACTATTATAATGTGACAACACAAGGAACTAGAAAAACAATAAGATAAACCCAAAGTTAGCAGCAAGAAAGAAAACAACCCAAGGATCTAAGCAGAAAGAAATGAAACAGATACTAAAAAAAAAAAAAAAAAAAAAAATTAGAAAAAAAATTCACCAAACCAAGATTTGCTTTTCGGAAAAGACAAAAGTCAGCAAATTCTTGTCAAGATTAGAGAAAAAGGAAATTTAAAAATTAAGATAAATAAAATCATGGGCCAGCCTGCGGCATGGTAATTAAGGTGACTGGATCTGATATGACCGACTGTGTGGTTTGATACCTGGGCCTAGAGGCTTGTTAAAAACATCCCACATGCGTGTGTGTGCATGTCCAAAATACCAAGAAAAGGAAGAAATGAAGGAGGAAGGATTGTAACATGGACATCGGCAGGGGGCACTTTCTCTCTTTCTGTCTCTCTCCACCAAGTATATGTGCTCTCTAGAAAAAAAAAAATTAATGAAAAAGGAGACAATTGTAACTGACATCACAGAAAAACAAAAGACCATAAGAAACTACAAGGAACAATAATAGAACAACAAGTTGGATAATCTAGAATAAATAAATTTTTAGACACGCACAACCTACCAAGAATGAATCATGAAGAAATAGAACATCTGAACAGACTGATAACAAGAGATTGAATCAGTAACTACAGACCTCTTATTAAAGAAAAACCCAGAAACAGATGGCTTCACAGCTGAATTATAAAACATTTAAGAGTAATTAATACCAATCCCAAAGAAATTAAAGCAAAGGGTACACTTCCAACTAATTTTACAATACCAGCATTACACTAATAACAAAAGCAGGCAAAATACTACCCCCCCCCAAAAAAAAAAAAAAAGTACAGGCACAAGGGAGGGATGGTGGCACAGGAGTGAAATGCAGCTCTCTGAGAGGCTGACCCATATGGGCAGTTTCCAGAGCACGCATGTTTGTAGACCCCCCTGAGTATGCCAGGCACACAGTCTAGAGCTCATAGTCTGGAGCTGTCTGAAGCTGAGGGCAGATTGGAGAATTAAGAGCCTGTTGGTATTCTCTGTGTTTCTCTTGCTCATAAAAAAAAATAAAAATTCTGGACTGGCAGATGGTGCGGTGCTTAAGACACCAGACTCTCCCATGGTCAATTGCAATTCAAGTCCTGGACCTAGCAGCTTGCCTTCTCACTTTCCTTCTCTCTCTCTGGTCAAATTTTTAAAATAATAATAATTGGGACCAGCAGATAGCATAATGGTTATGTCGCTGGACTTCCACATAGTCAACCATAGTTCAAGCCTCTTAAAATTCACATTGGGTGCATGTGCATGCATGCCCAAAATCCAGAGAGGAGAAGGGATTCTGGTGTAGTCATTCCCCCTGGGAGTGGTGATTTCTCTCTTTCTGTCTCTCTGTCTCTTTCTGTTTCTCCCTGTCTGTTCAGCAAGTGCATGTGCCCTATAGCAAAAATCTCTCCAGAAAAGTTAATTAATTTAATTAAAAAATAATTCTTAAAAAAACAAAAATTTTTTTAAAAATTACAGGCCAATATCCTTTATGAGCATAGACCCAAAAATCACCAACAAAATACTAGCAAACTGAATTCAATAGCACATTAAAAGAATTATCCACCATAATCAAATAGATGTAAATCTGGGATGGAAGTTTGGTTTAACATACAAAAACTGATAAATGTGATACATCACATTAACAAATTAAAGGATAAAAATCAGGGCTGGCTTGGTGAAATAGTGGTTAAGGAAGCCAGATCCCACATAGCCAACTGTGGTTTGAATTCCAGCCCCAGTAGCATAAACAACACAAAGGGCATGCATGCATATAAGCCTGAAATCCCAACAGGATGGAGAAATGGAAGACAAGGGATTGTGGTGAACCACATCCCATTAGGGGATGCTTTCTCCCTCTCTCTGTCTCTCTCTCTCTCTCTGGCAAATACACATCCTTTGGCAATACAAAAGTAATAATAATAAAGAAATAAAAATAAAAATCATATGACCATCTCAACAGATACAGAAAATATTGACAAAATCAAATACTCATTCATGACAAAAACTCTCAACATATTAGATATGAAGGAAATGTATCTGCATTCAAGAAAAGCCATATATAGAAAATTCACAAATAACATCATACTCCATGACAAAAGTTGCAAATTTTTCTTGTAAGATCAAGGACAAACCATTGTCAACACTTATTTCCGACATCATCCTCAAAGTCCTAGCAGAACAATAAAGCAAGAGGGTGGGAAAAAAGCTTCCAGACACAGAAGGAAGAACTGAAACTGTGGGGCCAGCAGATGGCGCAGTGATTAAAACATTGGACTCCCACATGGCCAACTGCAGTTTGAGTCCTGGACCCAGAGGCTTGAAATTCATGCTGGGAGCGTGTTTGTGCTCAAAATCCTGAAAGGAGAGTGGAGAAGAAGGGATTGCAGCATGGTCATCCCCTTTCTGGGGTGATTTCTCACTTTCTCTCCCTCTGTCTCTGTCTCTTTAGTGAGCACTCATGCTCTATAGCAAAAATCTCTCTAAACAAAAACAAAAACAAAAAGAAAGAAAAGAAATTATCTCCCACTGAAAAAAGATTTATAAAGAGAACATTAAATTAAACTAAAGGCTCCACCAAAAAACTGTTAGAACTGATAAATTCAGCAAAGTACCAGGTTATAAAATCAAAATAGAAAAATCAGGAGACTTTTGTTTTGTTTCTCTTTTTTTTATCCAAAGTGTTTTTACACACTAGTAACAAACTATCTGATAAAAACATTTAAGAAAGCGATCTTTGGGCCAGCAGGTGGCATGGTGGTTAAGGTATTGGACAACCACAGCTTTTATCAAGCCCTCAACCCAGCACTTTGATAAATCATACTGGTCACATGTGTACATGTGCCCAAAATCCTGAGAAGAGAATGGAGAAGGAATTGCAGCATGGCCATGGCCCCTGGGGGTTTCTCACTTTCTCTCTTTCTTTGTCCCTCCTGCAAGCCCACACACCCTATAGCAACCCCTACCTAAAACAATCTCATTTACAATTTCAAAAAGTAAAAATAAAACAAGGGACCAGCAGATGGCATAATGGTTATGTTGCTGGACTACCACATAGTTGACTGTGGTTCCAGTCCCAGGCCAGCTACTTAGAACTCACATTGGGCACATATACATGCGTACACAAAATCCTGAGAAGAGAATGGAGAAGGGATTACCATCCCCCCCAGGGGGTGTAATTTCTAGCTTTCTGCCTCTCTGTCTTCTTCTGTCTCTCCAGCAAGTGCACATTTCCTGTAGCAAAAGTCTCTCTCTAAAAAAAAAAATTTTAAAAAAGAATAAACTTAACCAAGGAGGTGAAATATTTGTACACCTTAAACTATAAACACTGATAAAAGAAAGAAATTTAGTCATTCTTTAAGAATTATTTTATTTTACTTTATTTATTCATTCATTTTAATTTGACCAGAGAGGGACAGTGTGTGTGTGTGTGTGTGTGTGTGTGTGTGTGTGTGTGTGAGAGAGAGAGAGAGAGAGAGAAAGAGAAAGAAAGTGAAAAAGCAAGCTTCCAGGTCCAGGACTCAAAACACATTTGGCCATGTGAGAATCCAGCGCCCCCAACCACCACGCCACATACTGGCCCCCAGAAATTTTTAAAAAATAAATGCGAAGAGACCGCCAGCGCCTCGGCTCGCCCAGCATCCACGCCTGCCTGCCTGCCAAGGTTTCAACGGATATCACCAAAATGCCATCTCAAATGATGCATGCCATGGAAACCATGATGTTTACATTTCACAAATCTGCTGGGGACAAAGGCTACTTGACAAAGGAGGACCTGAGAGTACTCATGGAAAAGGAGTTCCCAGGATTTTTGGAAAATCAAAAAGCCCCTCTGGCTGAGGACAAAATAATGAAGGACCTGGACCAGTGCCAAGATGGCAAAGTGGGCTTCCAGAGCTTTTTTTCACTAATTGCAGGCCTGACCATTGCATGCAACGACTATTTTTGTAGTACACATGAAGCAGAAGGGAAAGAAGTAGGCAGAACCAACCAATTACTCCTATCCTGCTTAAAAGTTCTCCCACAGGGTCACTTAAGGAATCCGTTGTAGCTCCCCCTGTATAAGGATTTCATGAGTGGATGAAGACCCTTAGAAAATGTACAAAGAAAATTTGACTCCCATTTGACAAACAGAGAAAGAAAAGTGAATAAAATACCAGACAAGCTTTTGATTTTCATATTGTTTGCATCCTTTTGCCCTCAATAAATAAAATCTTTTTTTAGTTCCAAAAAATAAAAATTAAAATTAAATAAAATAAATAAATGACAAGATAGGCTATGTTCATGAACTGGAAGAATTGATACTGTTAGTATGTCTGTACTACCTAAACCAGTCTATAGATTTAATACAGTCCCTACCAAAATTTCAATGTCATTTTTATAGAAGCAGAAAGTAAATATTAAAATCATATAGAAACACAAAAAATCTTGCATAGCCAAAAGAATCTTGAGCTAGAAGAACAAACCTGGAAGCATCACAGAACATTACTTCGAAACATAGTACAGAACTACGATAATCAAAACAACATAGTACTAGCATAAACACTGAATAGGACCAGGATACAAAACCCAGAAATAAACCTACATATTTTTTAACAAATGTGCTAAGAACACATGACAGAGAAAATAGAATCTCTTCAATAAATGGTCCTGGCAAAATTGGTTATCCATGTACAGAAAAATGAAATTAAACATTTGTCTCATGACATATACAAAAATTAACTCAAAATTAATTAAATAATTAAACCTAAAACTACTGGAAGAAAAATAGGGAGACTATTCCACAACATTGGTCTGTGTAACAATTTTTTGGATATAATTCCAAAAACAGAGATAACAAAAGCAAAAACAGACAAATGATATGGCACCAAATTAAAAATTTCTGCATAGTAAATGAAACTAAGTGAAGAGACAACTCACAGAATGGAGAAAATATTTACAAATCATGAATATGATATGAGGTTAATATCTAAAATATATAAGGAACTTCAACAACTCGTAAGAAGAAAATAAATAACCTGATTTAAAAAGGGCAAGGACCAAGGGCAGCATGGTGGTTAAGGGCACTGGACTCCCACATGGCTGACTGCAGTTCAAGTCCCAAATCTGGCAGTTTTATTTCTCTCTCTCTCCTCCCCCCTTCTGGTCAAATTAAAATAAATAAATAAATAAATAAAATAAAGGTGAATAAAATAATCCTTTCAAAAAAAGAGGTGAGGTTAAGGACCTGAACACACATTTCCTCAAAAATGATGCCCTCAAGTTTATGAAAAAATGCTTAGCGGGAACCAGCAGTTAACGTAAGGGCTATGTCGCTGGACTCCCACGTAGTCAACTACGGTTCGCGTCCCGGACCCGGTGGCTTAAAACTCACGCCGGGCGCGTGTGCGTGCGTGCCCAAGATCCCGAGAGGAGAATGGAGGAGAAGGGATTGCGGCGTGACCATCCCCCCTGTGGGGTGATTTCTCGCATTCTGTCTCTATGTCTCTCTCTGTCTGTCTGGCGAGCGCACGCGCCCTATAGTGAAAATCTCTCCAAAAAAAAAAAAAAAGCTTAGCATGAATTAGGGAAATTCAAATTAAAACTGCAATGAGGTATCACACCTGTTAGAATTACTTTTGTCAAATAGATGAAAGATAGCAAGTGTTGGCATGAATGTGGAGAAAATGGAACCCTTGTATAGTATGGACAGGAATGTAAATTCATACAGCCATTATGGAAATCAGCTCCCATGAGGATGCCACAAAACACTAAAAATAGAACTACCACATGATCTAACAATATTACATTTGGGTATATATGCAAATCAGTATGGCAAATGGATAGCTGCACGTCTATGTTCACTGCAGCATTATTCACAATATCCAAATATGGATGTAATTTATATATACATGTGTGTGAGAGAGAGACAGAGAGAGAGATTTTCTATAATGGATTTCTATTTGGTCTCTCTCTTTTTTTTTGAGAGAGAGAGAGAGAGATTTTTGCTATAAGGTACTCACCAGAGAGACAGAGAGACAGAGAGACAGAAAGCAAGAAGTTACCCTCCAGGATGGATGGCCATACTGCAATTCCTTCTCCTCCAGTCTCCTCTCGAGATTTTGGACACACATGCATATGTGTCCAGAGTGAGTTTCAAGCTCCTGGGCTCAGGATTTGAACTGTGATTGACCCTGTGGGAGTCCAATGCCTTAACCACTACATCACCTGCTGGTTGCTCTATTTAGTCTTTTTTTTTTTTTTTTTTTTTTTTATCTATTTAGTCTTTAAAAGGGAGGAAATTCTCTCACTTGCCACATGGATGAATCTGGAGAATGTTATGCTAAGGGAAATTAGCCAAGCCTAGAAAGACAAATATTTTCACTTATATACAGAATCTGAAAATGTTGAACTCATAGAAGTAGAGACTAGGGTCAGGTGGCATTGTGGTTAAGGTACTAGACTCCCACATCACAGACCCAGAGACTTGAAATTCATACAGGGCCCATGTGCGCGTGTGCTCAAAATCCCAAGAAGAAAATGAAGGAGAAGGGATTGCAGTGCAGCCATCCCCCTAGAAAGTGCTTTCTCACTTTCTCTCTCACTGTCTCTGTCTCTGTCATGCTCCCTATGGCAAAAACCTAAAACGAACAAACAAACAAACAAAACTAGAGAGTGCAGTGATGATCCCCAAAGGCTTGGGGAGATAGGAAGAGAGAGAATGGAGATATATGTCAATTGAAGGGTACAAAGCTTCAGACAAGAGAGATAGGTTTTGAGATTTATTGCATAACAGGGTGACAATAGTCAATAATAATATATTGCACATTTCAAAATAACTAAGTGAATTTCAAATTTTTCACCATTAAAAATTACAGGTAAGCCAAAGTGGGGAACATGTTGATTAGCTTAACTTAATTATTCCATCCTGTATACATATATCAAACATTACATTGTACCCCACAAATATATACAATTATAACTTGTCAATCAAAAATAATATTAATTTTGGGACCAGCAGTTAGTATAATGGCTATGTCGCTGGACTCCCATGTAGTCGACCGCAATTCGCGTCCCAGACCTGGCGGCTTAAAACTCACACGGGGCGCATGTGCGTGTGTGCCCAAGATCCCAAGAGGAGAATGGAGGAGGAGGGATTGCAGCATGACCATCCCCCCTGGGGGGAGATTTCTCATTTTCTGTCTCTCTGTCTCTCTCTGTCTGTCTGGTGAGCGCACGTGTCCTATAAAAAAAAAAAATCTCTTCAAATAATAATAATAATAATAATATTAATATTAATTTTTAAAAGGAAGAAAATTCTTGAGGACATTATACTTATTGAAATAAACCAGTCACAGAAGGACAAATACTGGATGATTTCACTTATACGAGTTATCAAAATAGTCAAACTCATAGAAAAAAAAAAAAAGAAACATGGATGCCAGGGAGAGTACAGAGGGGGAAATGGGAAGTAGTTAATCCATGGGTATAAATTTTCATTAATGCAAGATGATTGTGTTCTACAGATCTGCTGTGCAACGCTTTGCCTATAGTTACCGATATTTTATTACAAGCCTAAAATATGTTAAGAGGATAGATCGCATGTTAAGTGTTCTTACCCTAATAAAGCTGAAATTTGCTAAAAAAAAAAAAAAAGAGAGAGAGAGAGAGAGACAGCTTTGCCTATACATGAAGTAAGAAAATATTTCTGAACTATTCACCACCGTATTTGGAAACACGTTCTTCATTTAGATGAGTGTTGAATCTTTGTTTCCAGTGATTACCTGAGTTCCCTGACACAGTTAATTTAATACAAATGAAACTTTTTTCTGGAGTCGTATGACTATGCTGTAAGGTCACACAGTGTCATTTGAGAGTTATTACATCATGCCCACATATATATCCCTAAAGTTCCAACTTCATTTAATAAGGCTGGGATAATGAATCTGGGGAGTGGATAATTATTGTACTTCAGCCTTGGTCTCCTGACAAATTTCTTGGTTCTTTATCAACATTTAAAACTCCAGTTTGCACTGCTGGTTCTTATCCAAGTTTTGAAGCTAATTATTTCTCTTGTTTCCTTTTTTTAATGCCCATGGCCTTTGATTATCACCTTTACCAGCTTCATTCATTAAGGTGAGTGCAAACAGGCAATGCCACACTTCCAGACTCAACCCTTTGAATGTCAAAGCAATAATGACTAACACACGTAGTGCACTCTACATACAAAATTTCTTGAGAAAATTATCCTTTTTATCCTAATAGCATCTTTGTGAAAATGACATCATAACGTACATTTGTCAGACTGAGAAATGGAGAATTAAAATGGTTAAGGGATTTGTCGGGACCAGCAGTTAGCCTAATGGCTATGTTGCTGGACTCCTATGTAGTCGATCACGGTTTGAGTCCTGGACCCGGTGGCTTAAACTCACGCCGGGCGTGTGTGCCCAAGATCCCGAGAGGAGAATGGAGAAGGGATTGAGGTATGGCCATCCCCCCAAGGGGTGATTTCTCGCTTTCTGTCTCTCTGTCTCTCTGCCTGTCTGGCAAGCGCACACACCCTGTAGCAAAAACCTCTCCAAATAAATAAATAAATAAAATAAAGGGATTTGCCCAAAGTCAAACAGCTATGGAGGGCAGGAAGTAGAACTTCAACCAAAATGTTCTGACAAAATCTTACACAATGTTCACATCCATCGAAGGCAGCATCAAAGCTCTCAAAGTGACCTGTTGTGTGTGTTGTGTGGTTTTATATACAGAACTTCAGAATGTAGTCTGTCGTCTACTTTATGAAAACTCAGATTCTACATTTTAATTGGTCCATTTCCTGTCAGTATTTGCACACAGAGCATAAATATCAACCTAAGGAGACAATAAACAAATCAATCTAATGACTGTAAGTAAATGTGATACAATACCTTCTGTGAGAAATTACTCACTGATTCCAAAGTTAGGGATCAGTTATTTTGCCATTGATTGTTTGACACAAATGGAGGGTCCTGAGAGATCATCTAGCCTGACCCAATTTCTGAAAAGATCTAAACCCAATCTCTCAAAAGATCTAAACTCAGAGATCAGCAGTTAGCGTAATGGCTGTGTCGCTGGACTCCCACGTAGTCCACTGCAGTTTGTGTCTCCGACCCAGTGGCTTAAAACTCACGCTGGGTGCTTGTGCGTGCGTGCCCAAGATCTCGAGAGAAGAATGGAGGAGAAGGGATTGCGGTGTGGCCATCCCCCCTGGGGGGTGATTTCTCGCTTTCTGTCTCTCTGTCTCTCTCTGTCTGTCTGGCGAGCGCACGCGCCCTATAGCGAAAAAAAAAAAAAAAACTCTCCAAAAAAAAAATTAAAAAAATAAAGATCTAAACTCACAGCCTCATTTAAACTCACTAATCATTAGTTCGGTGCTTTTATTTTTCACTTGTTTATTTGTTTGTTTTGCCATAGAGCATGTGCACTTATTGAGAAATCACCCCTAGGAGGGATGGCCACACTACAATCTCTTTTCCTTCATTCTTCTCTTGTGATTTTGGTATGGCACACACATGTACCCAGCATGTTTCTCTAGCTGCTGGTTCCTGGATTCGAACTGCATAGTCAGCCATATGGAATCTAGATTCCTTAACTACCATGCTACTTTCTGGCCCCATTCCGGGCAGTCTTTTAAAATGACCACATGAGGCGTGGTCAGCATGGGGCGTGGAGGATTCTGGATTCAGGGCACTGGATTCCCACATGGTCAACTGAGATTCCAATCCTGGACCCAGCAACTGGACTCTCAGGAAAAGGGATTGTGGCATGGCAATCTCTCCTGGAGGGTGATTTCTTTTTCTTAAAGAATTATTTAATTTTATTTATTATTATTAGTTGTTTATTTTTAGAATTATTCTTATTTAACTCTTATTTATGTTTTCATTTTAATTTGACTATAGGAGGGAGAGAGCGAGAGAAAGAGAGAAAGCAAGTCACCAGGTCCAGGACTTACACCATGGTTAGCCATATGGGAGTCTAGCAACCTTAGTCACCATGCCACCTGCCAGCCCCTAATTATTATAATAATTTGCTACATGTGCTCACCAGGTAAGGGCATATGTATTCACTAGAGAGAGACAGAGAGAGAGACAGAAAGTGAGAAAGAAAGTCACCAGGCCCAGGACTCAAACCAAGGTCTGCCATGTGGGAGTCCAGAGCCTTAACCACCATACCACCGCTGGTCCCGTCAGAGGTAATATTTTACTTTCTTTCTCTCTCATTTGCTCTTCCTCTCCCTGTGGTGAACATGACCACCCCATAGCTAAAATAAAATAAAATAAAATAAAATAAATATAAAACAAAAAAACTGACCACATGAAACTAAAGAGTAAGAGTTTCTCACAGTCTGTTATCAAAAACATGCCGTGTGATTATAAACTACACAGTTCTAGCTATGAATTGGGTCTCAGAAATATTTTACAACTGTGTAGCAATGTTCTCACGTGTATTTAATCCTCAAGACCAAAAGGTTCCTAGTTGAGCATTATATTATCCTCATTCAGCAAATGAAAATTATACTTAGTTTCTGGAGTTAGAGCAATTTGCCCAAGGCCCTCTAACAAGTATATTGAATTTTCTATTTTTTTAAGTTTTCTTTTCAGTAAACTACTAATAGGAATATTAGAAAAGATTGTATATCCAAATAAGTAAACTGACTTGCCCAAGGATTTGAGTTTATGCTTAAATCTAACATCATTATTTTTATCACAAAAGTATTCCTAATTTGGGAACCAGCAGTTAGCATAATGGCTATGTCGCTGAACTCCCACGTAGTCGACCGCGATTCGTGTCCTGGACCTGGTGGCTTAAAACTCACGCCAGGCGCATGTGCGTGCGTGCCCAAGATCCCGACAGGAGAATGGAGGAGAAGGGATTTGCGGCGTGACCATCCCCCCTGGGGGGTGATTTCTTGCTTTCTGTCTCTATGTCTCTCTCTGTCTGTCTGGCGAGCGCACATGCCCTATAGCAAAAACCTCTCAAAAAAAAAAAAAAAAAAAAAAGTATTCCTAATTTATTAAAGTACATAACTGAAAGTAAAAATTGAAAAGTTTTTAAAAATCATCTTTATTCCTATCACCAAGGAACAACTGTTATTAACATTTTGTTACATTTCATTTCTTGTATAGAATTTTTTTTTTTTAGATTTTTGCCACAGGATATGTGCTTTTGTCAGAGACAGAGAGAGGAAAAGTGAGAAATCACCCCACAGGGTGGATGGTCATCCTTTCTCCATTCTCCTCTCAGGATTTTGGGCACACATACCAGCATGGTTTTCAAGCCACTGAGTCTGGGTCTTGAACTATGGTTAGCTATGTGGGAATCTAGCTCCTTAACCACTATGGCATCTGTTGGCCCTGAAATGTTTTTAACATAGGTATAATTATAGTGTACTCTCACTCATTTGAATTTATGTCCATTTCCTATATAATTTTAAACTTATTGTTGGAACTAGCAGATGGTGTAATGGATATGTCACTGGACTCCCACAGAGTCAACCATGGTTCAAGTCCTAGACCCAGCAGCTTATTTGATAACTAATATCATGTTCTCAAGAAATTGTTTGTTCAAGGAATTCTGGTTCTGCTTTTAAAAAAAAAATAGTTCTTAGAGATAGATCCTAAAGTATGTGATATCTAGGAATCAAAACATCCAGTTCAGGGGAGTGATTAGAAGTATAGTGCACAGAAGGATAGCCAGAAGTTAATAATTTTTGAAGGTAGAAGCTGAGTAATGGGTACATAGGAGTTCATCGTGCAGATGCTCCTTGACTTACCTGTCATAGGATTACCTCCCAATACATTCATCAAAAATTGAAAATATTCTAAACCAAATATTCACTTAATATACCTAACCTACCCAATGTCATAGCCTAGCCTAGCCTGTCTTAAATGTGCTCAGAACACTTAATTAACCTACAGTTAGGTAAAAATACTCTAACACATAGCCCATTTAAAAATAAAGTGTTGAATGTCTCATGCAATTTATTGACAACAGAACAGTGTACAATACAATTTATTAGTTATTTATCCTAAGGATCGCATGGCTAACTGTTCACTGTCACGTCCAACACCATGAGAGAGGGTCATTCTGCTAATAGGTAGGTAGTCTGGAAAAAGCTCAAAATTCAAAATTTGAAGTATGGTTTCTACTGATTGAATATAGTTTTTGCAACATCATAAAATCAATACATCAAGCCATCCTAAGTCAAGAACTGTCTGTACTCTTATCAGGGGAGAAAAAGAAATTGATTGTAAAGTTGTGCAAGAGAATTAGGTGGATGTTCTCAGTTCTTCACTCTCTCCCTCTGCTATGAAACCTTGCAATGCCCTTGTAGGTGTAGAGTACTCAGTGATGTTGCTCTGGGTTATGAGACTCTGTCCAATTGAATGTTAGCTGAATGATGGAAATAAGTCTTCAGGCATGCTTGCTTCGTTTGGCTGATTCCCTTTGTGTACCGCAATGGGCATGTCTCAGGAAGCAGCTAATCCTTCAGTCTGGCCTCAAATGAGACCTAAATACAAACTAGACCCTGGAGCCAAGCAGAGCCAACCTATATCCTGAAGCAGATCTGCCTAAGCTAACCAAATCATGTACATGAATAAAGTAAAAGAACTTTAGAGTCACTAGGTTTGGGATTAGAGTGTTATGTATCACTTTTGTACCAATACAGAGCTATCCTAACTGATACACAATCATATTCACAAGTCAGTAAATAAATACATGCATACATACATATTTATAAGTCATTGGGTTTGGGTTTAGTTCGAGTATATCATTTTTGCAATAATAATTAATATAGAGTGTCAAATCATTCTCCCAAACTAACCCTTTTTAGTGTCAGTGTTTTGTTTTGTTTTGTTTTGTTTTGTTTTGTTTTCTGGTGTGTAAAGTTTCTGTACTGTTTCTAGTCATTAAAGTCAGATTCACTGTTAGGATGGTATTGATATAGGTAAACCAAGAAAGTTTGTTTGTTTGGTTGGTTTTTGTTATGTTTCCCATAGAGTATGTGTGATTGCTAGAGAGAAACAGAAAGAGAGAAAGTGAAAAATGACCCCCTCGGGCAATGACCAAACTGTGATCCCTTCTCCTCCATTCTCCTCTCTGGATTTTAGGCTCACATGCACATACGCCCAGTTTGATTTTCAAGCTGCCATGCCTGGGACTCAAACCATGGTTGGACATATGGGAGACCAACACTTTAACCATCAAACCACCTACTAGCCTGAGAAAGTTTTATTAGTGGATATTTTACAGAGAAATAAATTAATGAAATGAATTAGAACATACTCTATTTTCCATTTCTTAATGTCAGAAAGAATCTAAATGTAGTTTGTGTTTTTCTTCTTGATATTCAGAAAGGTTCTTTCTTGTTTCTCATGAGTCTTGGTAAAAATCAGCCCCTTATTGTAATGTGTAAAAACAAACAAAACAAAACAAAATAAAAAAAACAACAACAACAAAACTAACAGTTTATACTCTCATTCAACATTCTGGCCACCAAATGTGTGTGTGGCAAGGGGAGCTTTTCCCACCAAGAAATTATCCTATTGTTTGTGGACACCAGTTAAGTGTCTTATGATCTAAATCAATTCTTTTTTTTTTAATTAATTTATTTATTTACAGTCATTCGCTGTACATGATTTAACTCAGTTCTGACACTGTCTACCAGGAGAGCACATTGGATCCCACAGGTTAAGAGTTCAGTCCCACAAGACCATCCTACTTTTCAGATGGTAACCTCAAGTTGTTTTTTGTGCTTCTGACCAACCAGGTATAAATCAGAGGTTCCCATGCCTTCTCTTTGGGTTTTATTTGTTAGAATGGCTCACAGAGTTCAGGGAAACTTTATGTTTATCATTTATCATATTTATGCCATTTATATAAATAATACAGACGAATGCCCTGATGGAAAAGATACATGAGGCAAGGTATGAGGAAAGAGGTGTAGAACTTCCACACCCCCTCCAGGAATGACACCCTCCTGGAACCTCCATGTGTTCAGCCACCCAGAAGCTCTCCAAATCCTGTCTTTTGGGGTTTTTATGGAGTCCTATACACAGACTCATTACTTACCTGGAAAATTCAAGAACATGTAGTCAAGTGCTAAATATGCCAAAATGCTTCAGAGTATCTATGAGCAACAGGAGTGCCAGTGTCCAATGTTGTAACACTCTGCTTGAAGAAGAATTCTTATCTGAAGAATTTTGTGGCCTCCTTCTGATGAGTATTCTAATTGCTCTAATGAAAATTCTGAGTTTTCTTACTATTGTATCTGAAAAAAAGAAGAGGAATGTAATTAGGGGAGAGGAAAAAGGAAGGAGAGAAAACAGGAGAAGAAAAAGGAGACTAAACGGCCACTGTTGTTTCTGGAGGCCGGGGAAATTACTTTTTCTTTTTTTTTTTCCTTGCCATAGGATGTGCTCACCAGAGAGAGATAGTGAGAGGGAAAGTGAGAAATCACCCCCCACCCCGAGGGAATGACCACGCTGCAATCCCTTCTCTTTTGTTCTTCTAGATTGTTAGGCACAGGCATCCAATGTGTGATTTGCATGATTTTCAAGCTGCTGGGTCCAGAACTCAAACCACAGGTGGCCACGTGTGAGTCCAGCACCTCAACCACCACACTACCTGCTGGCCCCTTACCATATCTTTTTAATAGTTAATTTAATAGTTGTTAGATCATAGAAAGGGAATGAAGAATGAGGATAAGAAGAATGCAAGAGGAGATAAGAAAACAGAAGCAGAAGTAGAAATATCTGTAACTGGAGGTTAGGAAGAGAAACCAAAGTTTGTGCTCTGTGTGTGTGTGTGTGTGTGTGTGTGTGTGTGGTGTTTTCAATATGAAATGCCTTTGCTATGTTATTCAGATATGCCCTAAATGTATTCCATCCAGGGATTAATGTGGCACCTGGAAGGCTGGAAGGTGATTTGCTTATGGACTCAGTTAACTAAGTTTTTAGTATGTGGTTTAAAATCATTTCCACCCAGCATAGATCAGGGATAACCCCAAGAGCTCATAAATAACTTTATCAGGTCACTCTCCCAAGTCTCCTTTTCCTAAATCCTTCCTGTTAGCTGGGATTCTCCTTTTGCTGAGAAGGCTGACACTTCATTTACTCAGCTCTACAGGTCACTTCCTATGACTGTACCCATGTCTAGGCCCAAGCTGCAGGAAGAAATGGTAGAGAAAAATGGGCCAGCACGTGGCACAGTGGTTAAAGTGATGGAATAGCACATGGCCGACCACAGTTCAAGTCCCACACCTGGTAGCTTGCTCTCTCACTTTCTTTTTCTCTCTGTCTCTCGTCAAATAAATAATAAATAAATAAATAAAACAAATAACAAAAATAATTTTTATAAACCTTAAGAAAAAAGGAATGGTAGGAAAAAAAAAATCAAAAGTTCCATCCCATCCCCTAGGGATAACAGGTACATGGGTTGGAGAAGATGACCCTCCCTCAGAGTTTTAAGTGTGTTTTTGGGTCCTATGGTTGTCATCACCAGGAGATCCCTTTCCCATTTCTCAACACTGAACTAAATAATTTTCCTTTGAGTTCTCTGTATTCATGTCAATGCCACTTCTGGGTTTCAAGCTACTTTGAGTCCAGGCCAGAGTAAACCGGTCATACTTTGAAGTCTGGTCTTCTTCCCCAAAATGCCTGTTATTATTTATTTCTCAGAGTCCTCAATAGATGCTTGAAACGTTTGTTCTAGGCTTTATATCTGCACAGTGGCAGAGAGGTCTTTTCCCAGCTGAAGCAGTCTATAAAGTCTATAAGAGGTGGCTGCTCCATCAAATGCACAGGCATCAGTGCAAGACTACAACACAAATGGACAAGCAAAAAACACTAAAAGCCAAGTGTTACACCACCAAAAGAACACAATAATTTTATCTAAAAGAATAGAGATCTATGAACTGCAAGACAAAGAAGTCAAAATAACTAAATTTTTTTTTTTTCCCTAGAGAGAGTTTTGCTATAGGGCATGTGTGCTTACTGGACAAAGAGACAGAAAGTGAGAAATACCTCCGTGGGGGGGGGTGGGGGTGGAGTGGGGGTGTGTCCCTTCTCCTCCATTCTCTTCTCGGGATCTTGGGCACACACGCACATGAGCCCGGTGTGAGTTTAAGCCACCAGGTCCAGGACTCGAACTGCGGTTGACCACATGGGAGTCTAGCAACATAGCCATTACGCTAACTGCTGGTCCCTCCTCTCGGGATTTTGGGCACACACGCACATGGGCCTGGCATGAGTTTTAAGCCATCGGGTCCAAGACTCGAATTATGGTCAAGTACATGGGAATCCAGCAATGTAACCATTACGGCATCTGCTGGTCCCAATATTTTAATCATTTTAATAAAGCTCGACAAATTACAAGAGAACGCAAAAATTGAATGAGAGAAACAGTCCATGAATAAACAGGAAGCACAGCAAAGAGACAGAAATAATTAAAGAGAATCAAACAAATGCTAGAGCTAAAGAAATTAATTAACGAAATGAGAAAATGAATAGAGGGCATCAACACCAGACTGGATAAAGAAAAAAAATGAATCTGTGAACTCAATTTCAGATAATTTTAAGTTATCCATTCAGAAAGGAAAAAAATAATTAAGAGGGATGAAATCCTACATGAATCACAAAATATTATCAAGTGAAACAGTTTTTGCCTTGTGGAAGTTCTAAAAGTAGGAAAGGAGCAGGTAGCAAACTTATTTAAAGAAATAATTGGGGTCATCACTCTTAATGCAGTGGTTAAGCACTGAGCATTGGGGGCTAGATCACAAAGACTCACACAGCTTGAGTCCCAGCCATGGTAACTTGAAAAACACACCAGGCATGTGTGTGTACATGCTCAAAATCATGATGTAATGGGCAAATAGAAGAAAAATAATTGTGGCATGATCACACTCAACTGGAAAGTTCTTTCTGTCTCTCTCTTTCTGGTGAGTGCATGTGCATTTTGAAAAAAGTTCTGACAATTTGAAAAAAGAAAGAGAGTATGACTGAGGAAGAAATTAAGATGACTGATGGGGCCAGTAGGTACTGTGGTGGTTGAGACACTAGACTCCCACGTGGCTGACTGTGGTTCACGTCCAGGACCTGACGGTTTGCTTTCTCACTTTCCTTCCCTCGCTCTATCTCTTGCTCTCTCTCTCTCATGTCCTATTGCAAAATTTAAAAATAATTACAATAATAAAATTAAATACAGAGATCTTAAAACAATAAAAATGGGGACCAGCAGTTAGCATAATGGCTATGTCGTTGGACTCCCATGTAGTCAACCGCATTTGAGTCCCGGACCTGGTGGCTTAAACTCATGCAGGGCACATGTGCATGTGTGCCCAAGATCTCAAGAGGAGAAGGGATTGTGGCATGGCCATCCCCCCTGCGGGGTGATTTCTCGCTTTCTGTCTCTCTGTCTCTCTCTGTCTTTCTGGTGAGGGCATACGTCCTATGGCAAAAACCTCTCCAAACAAAAATAAATTAAAAAAATAATAAAATAAAATAAAATAAAAAACAAAAATGACTGTCAGGAAGTACCCAGTGCTCATCCTCTCTGGAATTAAAATATAAAATAATAGTTTTTAGATACCTTTGACAAGAATGCCAAGGAAATCCATCTGAAATCACCAAGGAAAGATCTTAAGTTTTCTTTTTCTTTTTCTTTTTTTTTTTTTTTTTTTTTTTTGGGGGAATTTTTCCTA
>NW_006159688.1:965300-966667 GCF_000334495.1 Tupaia belangeri chinensis | reverse complement strand
TGGAGAGATTTTCGCTATAGGGCGCGTGCGCTCGCCAGACAGACAGAGAGAGACATAGAGACAGAAAGCGAGAAATTAACCCCCAGGGGGGATGGTCATGCTGCAATCCCTTCTCCTCCATTCTTCTCTTGGGATCTTGGGCACGCACGCACATGCGCCCGGCATGAGTTTTAAGCCACTGGGTCCGGGACGCAAACCACGGTCGACTACGTGGGAGTTCAGCGACATAGCCATTATGCTAACTGCTGGTTCCCAAGATCTTAAGTTTTCTTAAACATGGAAACCTGAGGTAAAAAGCATAGAAAAGGAATTGAAACATCGAGTCAGCTGAAATCTTCAGACTGACATCAATAGAAACTTCCTGTGGGAAATAGTGAGAAAGAGATCTCTAGCCACCTCTGATACCACCATGCATAGATTCCTAGCTGCTGGGAGAGCAGCATTCTGCATGGCATCCAGCCCAGTATAGGATATTCCTGAGACCCAAGACTGCTATCACTCCAGGAAAGGATGTCACCCTGGTTATTCCCAATTCCCATCACCCAAAAAACTGCAGAATGGTGCCATTTTCAGAACAGAGAAACTGCTGAAGTGAGTCCTGACCTGAGAACCGAAGGTCTGCAAGTTTTTGCATCACTGAGAACCAACAGAGATCTGACAAGATGTGCATGGGTGGCTCAGGCCGAGCTACAGGCTGAGCAGCAGGTGCCAGCCCACTCAGTATTACACACTCCAGAATACAGATGAACCAGCAGAATGGGAAAACCGTTCTGAGGAATAGAAGGTGGCATGTGAGTACGCCTCACACTCACAGAGGACACCAAAGAAACGTGACATTGCCCCCACCCTGCTCCCTCCCCCAGAATGGAAATATCCAAAGCTCCCTGCCCCTTCTATTGCTGCGTATAGAGCAGCATCCAGGGATCTCCCTGAACTATGAAAGTGAAAGAAGAGGAGGGGAGGGGAAGAACAACCTGTATATTGCCGCCATATTTTACTGTTTTACTTCCATAAAGGGAAGAACGCACACCAAGCTTATGAAAAATTGGGTAAAGCTTACGGTGACAATGCTCTACAAGAACGTCAGTGCCACACGGCTCACAAAATTCCGTGCTGCTGATTTTGATCTCATCGACGCTCCTCGGTCAGGGAGGCCCACCGAGGGTGATGATGACAAAATACAGGCGCTGACTGAGTCAAATCCGCATCACGTGACACGAGAGATGGCAGACACATTGAGCATCCACCATTCAAGCATTCATGACCACCTGGAGAAGCTGGGGTACAGAGCAAGCTCAATGTTTGGGCTCCTCGTGAACTCAGAGAGGTTCATTTGACACCACATGTAAACATCTGCAATGTGCTCG